>NW_023270763.1:12823448-12993448 GCF_011800145.1 Mirounga leonina | reverse complement strand
TGTACACAAAGGTCCACTGAGCTTAGTTTTAGGGAATGCTGGGGGAAAGGGAAAGCAATGTGCGCTAGCGGAATACAAGGTAGGGGTTGTCTCTGTTAACTGCTTTATGCTATCTTATTTAATCTTTACTTTAACCCTACAAGGTAAACAATATTCTTCTTTTATTAACAAACATGGAAACATTTTAGGAATGTTACTTAATTCCTTCAGATTCAAATCTAGGAGAATATAATGGAAGACTCTGTGTTCTTTTCACTTGAAAAGCACTGTGTGAGAAAAAATGTTTTAAAAAATTGTAGACTATGAACAATTATATGCCAAATAATTAGATACCCTAGAAGAAAAGGATAAATTTCTAAAAACATATAAATTACCAAGACTGACTCATGAAGGGACAGAAAATCTGGAAAAACAAAAAAAAAACCAAAAAACAATAAAAAGCAAGGAACTTGAATCAGTAATCAAAGATCTCCCAACAAATAAAAGCCCAGGGCCACATGGCTTTGCTGGTGAGTTCTACCAAACATTTATTTATTATTTTTTAAAGATTTTATTTATTTGACAGAGAGAGACACACTGAGAGAGGGAACACAAGCAGGGGGAGTGGGAGAGGGAGAAGCAGGCTTCCAGCTGAGCAAGGAGCCTGACGTGGGGCTCGATCCCAGGACCCTGGGATCATGACCTGAGCCAAAGGCAGACGCCTAATGACTGAGGCACCCAGGCGCCCCATCTACCAAACATTTAAAGAAGAATTAATATCAATCCTTCTCAAACTCTGCCAAAAATTGAAAACTCATTTTACAAGGCAGGTATTACCTCTGACATCAAAGCCTCACAAAGGCATTACAAGAAAAGAATATTATGGACCAATATCCTTGATGAATATGGATGCAAAAATCCTCAACAAAATACTTAAATTCAACAGCATATTAAATGGATCATACAACGTGGTCAAGTGGGATATATCCCTGGGGTGCAAGGATGGTTCCATATAGGCAGCTTAATAAATGTGACATACCACAGTAATAGAATGAAAGATAAAAATCATATGATCCTCTCAATAGATGCACAAAAAACATTTAACAAAATTCAATATCCTTTCATGAAAACCCTCAATATAAATTAGGCATAGAAGGAAATACCTCATCATAATAAAGTCCATATATGACAAGCCCCCAGTTCACATCATACTCAATGGTGAAAAGATAAAACCTTTCCTCTAAGATCGGGAAAAAGACAAGAATGCCCACTCTTACCACTCCTATTGAGCATAGTACTGGAAGGCCTAACCAGAGCAATAAGGCAAGAAAAAAAAATGCATCCAAAGTAGAAAGAAGTAAAATTATCTCTGTTTGCAGATGACATGATTTTATATAGAGAAAACCCTAAGCACTCCACCCAAAAAACTGTTAGAACTAATAATGGATTCGGTAAAGTTGCAGGATTAAAAAATCAACATACAAAAATCAGTTGCATTTCTACACACTCACAATGAACTATCTGAAAGAGAACTTAAGAAAGCAATATGATTTACAACAGCATCAAAACAACAAATTACTTAGAAACAAATTCACTTCACCAAGGAAGTGAGAGACTGTATACTATAAACTATATAACATTGATGAAAAAAACTGAAGACACAAATAAATGGAAAGATATCCTATGTTCTTGGACTGGAAGAATTAATACTGTGAAAATGTCCATCCTACACAAAGTAATCTATAAATTCAGTGCAATCACTATCAAAATTCCAATGGCATTTTTCACAGAACTAGAAAAAGCAATCCTAAAATTTGAATGGGACCCCAAAAGACATTAAAGCCACCTTGAGAAAGAAGAACAAAGCTGGAGGCATCATACTTCCTGATTCAAACTATTTTACAAAACTACAGTAATCAAAATACTATCAGTGGAACAGAAGAGAGTCCAGAAATAAGCCCACTCATAAACAGTCAAATAATTTTTGACAAGGATGTCAAGAACACACAACAGAGAAAGGATAATCATTTCAATAATTGGTGTTGGGAAAACCTGGATATTGATATACAAAAGAATGAAACTGGACCCTTGTCTTACCACTAAAAAAATTAACTTGAAATTGATTAAACTCTTAAATGTAAGATCTGAAACTATAAACTCCTAGAAGAAAAGAGAGAAAAAGCTTGATATTGGTCTTGTCTGTGATTTCTCAGATAAGCTACCAAAGCACAAACAACAAAAGCTAAAATAAATGAGAGTATATCAACCTAAAAAACCTTCTGTGCAGTAAAGAAAATAATAAATTTAAAACAGAACCTAGAAAATGAGAGAAAATATTTGCAAACCATATTATCTGATTAGGCATTAATATCCAAATTATATAAAGGACTCATACAACTCAATAGCGCAAAAAAAGAAAAAAAAAAAGCAAATAATCTGATTACAAAATGAGAAAAGGATCTGAAGAGACATGTAAGACCTATAAATGGCCAACAGGTACATAAAAAGGTGCTCAACATCACTAATCACCGGGGAAATGCAAATCAAAACCACAATATGATATCACTTCACAGCTGTTAGGATGGGTATTAATAAAAAAGAAGAGATAAACATTGGCAAGGATGTGGAGAAAAGGGAACTATTATACACTGTTGGTGGAAATGTGAATTGGTACAGCCATTATGGAAAACAGTATGGAGGTTCCTCAAAAAAATTATAAATAGAACTAATATGATCCAGCTCTTTTACTTCTGGGTATATAATTGAAGGAAATAAAATCAGTATCTCAAAGAGATATCTGTACTGTCATGTTCATTTCAGCATTATTCATAGTAGACAAGACATGGAAACAATCTAAATGTCCTTGACAGAAAATTGGATAAAGAAACTGTGATATCTATCTTCTATCTATCTATTGGAATACTATTAAGCTACAAAAAAGAGGGAAATCCTGTCACTTGTGACAACATGGATGAATTTGGAGGAAATTATGCTAAGTGAAATAAGCCACACACAGAAAGACAAATACTGTATGGTATCACTTAGATATGCAATATAAAAGGAAAAAAAAAGCGAATTTCATAGAAACAGAGAACAGGATGATAGCTGCCAGGAGTTGGGGAGAGGTGGAAACAGAAGATGTAGGTCAAAGGGTACAAACTTTCAGCTTGAAGAAAAATAGGTTCTGAGAACCTAAGGCATGGCATGGCGCCCATAGTTAATAATATGGTATCGTGTGCTAGGAAGCTGCTGAGGGTAGATCTTAAACATTCTCACCACACACACACACACACGCTAAGAGTTAATTATGTCAGTTGATGTATGTGTTAATAATTTTGATTTTGGTCATCATTCCACAATGTGTTTATCAAGTTGTATATTTGAGATATATACAATTAGATCTGTCAATTATTCATTAATAAGGTTGGGGGAGAATTATATTAAAGAATTGTATACAGGTTACTCTAAAAAGGAATGACGGGGAGGCATGGAGAAGAAAACACTGTAGGTTCCTACCCAAGACAACCTTTACTTTTGCATCATCTCTCGATTGCCGCCCCCACCCAAGCACATTACATTTCCTGCAGTAAACCCTGGATCTTTGTAAAAACGGAAAGGAAGAAGCACTGATCCACTTTTGTTGTCTTCTCTGACTCCCAACTTGTTTTCACGTAGCTGCTGGCCCCCGAGGACTTTTTCACCAAGGTTTGTATACAGGCTGGCTTGCCCCAGAGCCATCTCTGACTCCAATCTAGACCTCATTTCTTGCTCTGCTTCAGCAATCATTCACCAATACCTCCTCCGTTTTAGGATGGAGAAATGAGTAAGACACACGTGCTACTTGTCTAGGATAATTTATACTCTCTATATAGGGTCAGATAGTCAGTTTCAGCCATCTGTAACATTCGTAATTACCTAAATGTGCAAGGCTGTTTGAAGATGAGCAAAGATTTGATCTTCACACGTGCTGGAACCTCTGCTAGGAACAGGACTCCCTAGACACGTCGGTTCATGAAGGCTGAGGAGCCTGCGGGTGAGATTCTCCTGCTCTCCTCTTAACTACCCAGGACTGGCAGCGGTGCCGGAGGGGGCCGGGCTGTGGCCTGGACATGTTATGTTATTTTTAAAAATTATACATGAAGCTGTACCTACATAGTAGTCAAGATGCAAAGGAAACATTTGGTGGGCTGCCATAATGATTTCAAACATCCACTAACAGCATGAAGATATAGTAAGAGGCTCACTTTCTTTTATAATGGCCCTTTTTTTTTTTTTTTTTAAGTAGGCTCTACTCCCAGTGTGGGGCTTGAACTCATGACCCTGAGATTGAGAGTCATGTGCTCTACCAGCTCAAGCCAGCCAGGTGCCCCATAATGGTCCTATTTTTAAGAAGTCATGTCTACCAAAGCTTTTGGCCATGTTACCCAGCTTCATTATTCAGAATAGCATTATTCTATATATGCATAAATCATCTTAGATTCCTTGCTCACAAAGATCCTTGAAAAGGATTAACTTACTAACTGAAAGGATCTGGGACCTTTCTCAAGGTCTCAAAGTTACTCAAAAATAGTTAACTTGCTCTCATGTTATTAATCTAGGCATCCTTTACCTTCCCTGAAATGTCTTGAAGCTAAACATAAGAACATATGACTAGAAGAACTTCTGCATTTGTCCACTCCCAGACAAGGGAGTACTCTACAAGGGAGTAGACAAGAAGAGTCTGGTAGGGATACCAAGGGACACTTTCCAGAAGGCCCAAACTGTCCCCTTGGATATAAACATCAAAGGAAAGAGATTAATCTTGTTCATCAATAACCCTTGGCAGTGCTGCTGCTTCGTCCTCTGTGGTCCCCGATGTCACTTTACTCATGCCTCAGCTGAGTGCCTACCATGTTGTTTGCAGTTACCTGTCCCTATAACCTATTCCCCCCCCCAAGGACTGTGAGCACATAATAGACCCCCAATGACTGTTATTGACTGAGTGTTGGTGTCAACTGTTGATAGGAAAATTTCTTTTTTTTTTTTAGGTATTTTTTTTTTAATTTTATTTATTTATTTGAGAGAGAGAGAATGAGAGACAGAGAGCACGAGTAGGAAGAGGGTCAGAGGGAGAAGCAGACTCCCTGCCGAGCAGGGAGCCCGATGCGGGACTCGATCCTGGGACTCCAGGATCGTGACCTGAGCCGAAGGTAGTCGCTTAACCAACTGAGCCACCCAGGCGCCCTTTAGGTATTTTTTTTTAATTTTATTTTGTTATGTTATGTTAGTCACCCTACATTACATCATTAGTTTTTGATGTAGTGTTCCATGATTCATTGTTTACGTATTAACAACCAGTGCTCCATTCAATACATGCCCTCCTTAGGAAAATATTTCTGACTCTAATTATATTTACTAGCTATAGTATTTTTGGTCTAATGAGTTTTACAAGCTATGTGTTGTATTGAAAAAAATCTCTTATTAGTATGATGTGTTTTTCAATGTGTCCAGGCAAATTTCCACATTCTAGTATTACAGGACTTGGTAAGCAATGTGTGTTCACCTAGGCTGCGCCCTTTTACTATAGCCTTTGTGTGGACATTATCCTTTTGCTATGTTCTAAGTGCTTGTTTCCAGATTAAAATCCATATTTGGTAGTAATCCTTCGGTGGATCATTTTAGTTACCTTTCTTGAAACTTGCTCTGTTAGGCCTTCTTGAGACTTGATGGGTGAGTTGCACATCCGTAATGTACTAGAAATAGTAAAGGCTGGCCTGAGAGGCCATGGGTATACATCATCTATTATGATGTATTATTTAGCAGAACCCCATTTTGTTCAGGGCAATGATATATGTAATAAAAAGTAATTGATTTCCTTTGTATGTAGAGATGACCATTTGATATAATTCTGGCCAATGATGCTGTCATTGGAAGTCTCTGGAGAGAGTGTCCCTTCCTGAAGAAAAAGGAAAAGTCTCCTAACAGAGAGCCTTTTGTTCTTCCCAGATTCAGAATGTGAGACCTGAAGCTGCAAAGAGCCATTTTATGACTATGAGGCAACACACACAAAGATCACTTTCTGCACGGGGTGAATGGAAGAGCGGGAACATGGTGGCGCATGGGTGCCCAGTGGCCTCGCTGAGCTGCAGTCTCACCTCAGACCTCTCATTCCACGACAAACCAAGCACTGCACTGTGGCTTTCAGCCAAAAGTAAACCCAATTAATACACCAGATGATGGGTAAAAATAATTAAATATACACAAAAACCAATTCTAAGTTTCCCTGAAATATACTTGAAAGAGTAAAGGACAAGAGGTAAAAGACATTCACCCACATCCCAAACAAGAGGAAGAGAATTGCTTCATAAAACTTCTCATGTCCTGAAGTAGATCTACTTAAAACACATTCAACTTTCCCCCCCATGCATGAGTCGGAGAGAAGATCCCTGAGTTGCTTGCATTGGAGTTTGATATCCCAGTTGGATCAGCCTTTGAATTTCCTTTATGAATAAATGGATAATTTATGAAAAGTGTACTGAATGGAAGGTCTACAGAAGGTCCTAAACCCCTTCGCAACCACTAGTCAATATTTCCATTAGTATAATGTGTGCAAAATAACACCTGTCCTGGCTTTAGAAATTTTAATACAACTTACTAGCTCAGAATCAAAGGCTGAGGCTGTTCTGATTTAACAGTTGTGTTTTTCCTAAATTAGGCTTTACTCTCTCTCCCATTAAATGCTGATCAGGACAAAATGGCTCCCCATGCAATGACTGCTCTCCCAAAGCAACAACAACTGACATGCCTCGTGGAAGACATTGTGGAAATTAGCATGGTTTGTGTGCAAGCCTACACACTCGTATGAGCCCACACGCACACACACCAGAGATAAATCTTGGGAACTTTTGTATACACAAATGTCCACAAACTGACAAATCTTTCTCCACAGTGATAATCTACGTTCTTATCCCTGCCCATATAGGCCTGACCAGGTGTAAGTCATTTGCAGACTTATGCATTACTATACATATATACACACATGGACACCAAGTGATAACAGACAAGTACACGTATCGAGTACATGTAATACTCCTGACTTGTGTGTGTGTATCAACATCCTTAGGTATAGCAAGTGATCAACCTTCCTCTAGACTTATAACGAGACTGTACATAGAGTGATACGCTGGTATACTTAGATACTTAGGAATAAGTTTTCTCTCTTTTTCAGAGGTGAGAGTATTCATGCAGATACATACACATACACACACACACACACACACCCACACACACCCACAGGGTAAATCCAGACCTCAGACGTTTTCTTTGGTACTTTTGCTGCAGTCCCAAGCAGTGCCATAAGGTGATTAGAACCTTAGCCAAGCTGAAACCTTCAGGCTGGGCACACCACTGTTTTCAAATCTGTTCTTTCATGTGACCTGTCAGTTGAGATTACTTCTACAACATGGTCAGAACCAACCTGGGTGGATTTATAATGCCTCGCATTGCTACTGGCATATTTCTGAGAATCATCTAGAGACAGCAGATAATTCTCTTTAGGTTGCAGGGATTGCTAATTCTTAGGCTTCTGAGGGCACATATCTAGATAGGAAGGCTGCAGAGCACGAAGCATGGCTGATGTAACAAGCGCGGGGTGCAGAGGAAGCTCACGGCAAGGTGTGTGGAAGAGCTTCCTCTCTCAATCCTACATGGCTCCTAGCTAGCTTCTCTCCCCGTTCTCTGGGTGTAATAGTAGCTATTTCCACTCATTACTATGCGCAAGAAGCCTAGTGCTGACTGGGGAGAGGGGCAAGTAATGTGGAGCTGCATTCTGTCAGCAAAACTGTGATGACTATCAGTGATTGCACCCTGAGCACCCAGAATGCACCAGGCACTGTAAGCACTAGATGGACAAGGGGTTAAGTGGGTCCTTTCCTGTTCCCTCGGCCTTCATTAGACCTTCCTATCTCCCTCTATTCCTTATTTCTTTTGACCTTTCCCATAGTTTGTCCTGCTACAGGGAGAGCACAGGAAGGGCATGCACACTGCCACCACTGAAGGCCTCCGCTGTGGTTTTAATCATCGGATTCTCATCTTCATCCCGTGGTTCTCACTGAGCCCACCCCATGGGTCATTCTCTCAGCTGCCAGTGTGATCACCACCCCACCTGCCCCTTCCTTCCCAATGCTATGAATTTGAAAGGCGGGGGGCTACTTAAGTGCTATTTTTGTTTTCCAGCCACTGTATTCTTTATATGCATCTTTGTAGGAAAAAAAAATCCTCCAGATACCGCTGAACAATCACATTACAAACACGCTGGCATGCAGGCACATACACAGCACAGATGTAGAATTTCAGTAGAGTGCACGGCTTTTATTTGGGGGTGACGCTGAGATCTTTATTTTGCAAGCACCCATTATCTCCTACCTGTCCTTATTATGCTATTTGTAAAAAGAACCAGCAAGAATGATGGGTTCTACTGGCCAGCAAGCGGTAGGAGATGAATCGCTGCAAAGACAGCTACCAAAAAACCCCCCAAAACCAACCAAAACAAACACCCCCCCCCAAAAAAACAAAAAACCCGTGGGAAAGCATAGGTGGGTAGCACTGTAATTCACAGGAGTGATGAACACAGGTTCTTCCACACTGCATTTGGTTTAAGGCGCAAAGAAGAGGTAATGACTTTCTGATTACTACTAAAAAATCCTCAATTTCTGACCAAATTCCGGCTAATTTGCTGCCAAACCTACTTGTATCTTATGTTATTACCTCCTCACGGAGTCTGGCTCGCAACGTCAGCTTTGCTCTGCATAAAGCTGTTAGGAGCTATAAGTCAGGAGCTATAACTGCGTTTAATCAGTGCCTGGATTCTCCATAACTTACTGATACTTGGCCAGCTCAGTTTTTGGCATATGCAGAAAGTCCTTGATGTCCATAAGGAGAATGACAACTTAACAAATCAGTAGCTTTTGGGTACTTATGGAAAGGTTGAGAACAAGCCAGCTGCTTCCTCTATTGGAGGTGATGCATGGTTAATTTATTTATTTTAGCATACAGTACACAGATGCGGCTGGGTTGTTAATTTTGCTTTGCTACCGAGAGTTACAAGGTATCAGCTATCGGCTGATTTATTTGAAATCCTCCCTGGAACACATCAGAATCTTAATTGTTTCCTGAATTTCTGCAACAGAAGAAGAACTGATGTCACTGGAAAATGCCCCGGGTCCCTGCTGACTGCTACTAACTCCCAGTGACTGATTTCCAATTGATACAGATGAGGCCTGGGAGGCGGTGCACATAGATACACCCACGTGAGCCCAGCAGCCCAGTAATGATGGGAGAGACCAAACATTTCTTTCCACCAACTCATCAAGTACACTGTTCTCAACAGATGTAACCGTCGGGGCCCAACATAGATGCTGGCAGAAACAGATGGTGCCGCGGGGCATTTCTCTGTTCCCTGCTCCCTGGGTTGGGCTCTGCAAGATGGGGAGAAGGGCTTGTGTGTGCAGTGTGCAGGGGGGTGGGACAGGGCTGTGTTTTCCAGCAGCAGGTAAAATCCATTTGTCACACCAGCTCCAACCGGGTTTTTAGCACAGAAGTTAATATCTGAAACCAATGAGCCATTCTGTCCCACCGCTGCAGGGAAGCGGGGGGACGCCTCTCACTAACTGTGTCCTCCGAGGGACAGAAGAAAGGAAGGGGGTGGTGGGTCAGAGAGCCCTGGCAAGGGAGGGAGGCAGATGAAAACGTAGGCTAGGCTTGGGGTGGCTTGAAAGGCTCTGCTTTTTAATATTGCTTTAAAAACAAGATGGCAGGGGCGCCTGGGTGGCTCAGTTGTTAAGCGTCTGCCTTCGGCTCAGGTCTTCATCTCAGGATCCTGGGATCGAGCCCCGCATCGGGCTCCCTGCTCCATCGGAAGCCTGCTTCTCCCTCACCCATTCCCCCTGCTTATGTTCCTTCTCTCGCTGTGTCTCTCTCTGTCAAATAAATAAATAAAATCTTAAAAAAACAGGATGGCAGGTGGAGCAGGGGGAAGGGAAAACATGGACAGTGTCTTCTCTTAAACGCCTCCAGGGCAACGGCCACCACCCGCACCACTAAAATCATCCACACCCATCCCCCCAGCCCCCCCAAAAAAGAGCCAGGAGAAAAACCAGTGTGTTCTTTTTCTGTTCTTAACAGAGTCTCGGCAATCCCATAAAAGCAGCCTCTGCATATTCACTCGGTCTGAAATATGAATACACACAACAGCAATAAATTTCCACTGCCTCCAACGTGAGCACTGCCAAGCTAGGTGGCACAGAGAGGATTTTTATGAGCAGGCCTTCAGCTGCCAGGATCCCACCTTCATAAAGAAGAGATTTTAGTCCATTCTGTCTATTTATTTTGTGTAGAGAAATCAAGGGCAATAAACCATGAAGAAATTCACTCTACCTTATTCCATTTCACACTTTTGTCAACCACGCTTTATCAAGTATCTGAATGAATTTTTAATATCATGCCACAAAATGCTTTGGTCTTCTATCATATGCTGGGACTCTATCAATCTGATAACACTTGGGAGTTCTGAGAGATACTCAGCACCGAAGGAAACGGCTTTAAAGTTTAGTCATTCTGATGGAATGTAAAAGCTTATATCAGTGACAGGTTGACAGAAAAAGCTGTTTTCCTTTCCATTTCACAGACTTCTACGTATGAACGCCATGAAACATGTCAGGACTTTCTCTGAGTCTATGAAGAGAGAGATGGCATCTGCTCCCAGTGGGAAGCCCTTCTAACCAGTAATACTATAAAATTTCATGATTCTGAATTCTGACTGACATTCAAAAGGGCAGGGAGGAGGTGTTTACTGTATTTTATAGAACAACATCAACTGCTTGTCTTAGCACATAAATATAGTTTTATGGTATACAATGCCACCTCAAGCATCTTTCCTCTCTCTCTCTTGCTCTCTTGTAAAAAAACAAAAAAACAAAAAAACAAAAAAAACAACACAATCCGTTTTGTGTTAACCAAAGAGGTTTCTAATTTCCTGCTGCGGGTAGGAGGGAGCTTGTATTTGCATTTTCCCTGAAATACATACATTTCTTGACTCCTTCAGGAAGCTGTGGGCATAAAGGGAGCGGGTTTTCCCCTGGTTCCACACATACTCCGTAGCTGTGAGAGCAGGACCGACGCTGCAGTGTCCAGCTGGACCTCTGATTCCTACTACATTTGCCCAGAAGCAGCAGTTACAGAAAGCGCCCATGAAACTCATTTCAGGAGTTTGGGTTATGGTGGTGTTTTCCTTTTTCCTCTTGTACTGTCTTTGGTAGAAAAGATGATGAACCATACTGCCTTGCACTATACACAACTGTTCATAAATGTGCCAAAGGCGACCAGGGCCTCCCATGTCCTCTGCTTATGGTCAGAGCCCCATAATGAGGGACCTTTAGACTAAAAGGCAGTGGGAACTATAGGCAAGTCATTCCAAGTGTTCAAATATCCCTGCTCTCTATATCTGAACCACACATTAAAAAAAAAAGTTGGGACACCTGGGTGGCTCAGTCGGTTAAGCAGCTGCCTTTGGCTCGAGTCATGGTCCCGGGGTCCTGAGATCGAGCCCCACGTCATCAGGCTCCCTGCTAAGCGGGGAGCCTGCTTCTCCCTCTCCCTCTGCTGTTTCCCCCGCTTGTGCTCTCTGTCTCTCTCAAAATCTTTTAAAAAATTTTGAAAAAAATGGTGGAAGTACAGCCTGATTTGAAATGGCAACCCACCATCCTTCTAACTCCACTAATTATCCCTGAACATCCCCACCCCCCCCAATGGAGGAGTCAGAGTAAGACTAAGGAGCTTTTGGAACAAAAAGAACTGAGTATTTCCTAGGAAAATGTAAGCACTTCATCACCTGGAAGCCAGAGAGATAAGGGAAGAATAAAGACCAGATAAGGGAGAAGTTAGCAAATGTAGGAAACTGGAATGCAAGTCAACAATCTCTACTGATGGTGCACTGGGAGGAAGGAAGAAAAGATACAAAAGAAAGAAGACAGAGTCCACCATGCATTCTAAAACCTTTTTACATATCCCAACAGGGGTGACAGAACACCCAAGTGGGCAAAGATTAGTGCCTGGGAGTGAAAAAAATCATGTATTACAATGGTCGTGGCCATTCTAAGTTCATTCCTGGAGAAGTGGAGAAGCCAAACACTTAAACTCAGGCTCTTATCTCCTCTTTAGATAGGACGCCAAGGGACTGCAGTCACCCCTATAAAAGGGTGAGGGTAGAGTGACAAATGATGGCTTTTACACTTGGGGCGTAGAAGGTGTCCGAAACAGGAAAAACACAGGCTGGGATATGGAGGACCTGAGAGAAGAGAGGGAGAGGGACAGGGAGAGAGAGAGAGAGAGAGAGAGAGAGAGAGAGAGAAATCGAGACTGTGTGGAGATTAGGGAGAAAGAGGGTAAGCAGAAGACATGCAAATTCCCTTTTTCTTTAAAAATACGACAACTGCTATCCATGTCACCAAGCTTTCTGGACTCATTCCTGCTTCTTGTTTTTGAACCTGGGTGTGAAGATTTTCAAGCTTTTCCCAAGCAGTTCTTTAAGAATCAGGCCAGTAATCTGACATCTTTGATCTCCTTCCAAAACTTCTCTCTAAACACAAAGGTTGAACCAAAAGGACTGCAGTATCTACACAAACTTAAGAGGAACCAAACCGTCCAGCACATACACAAAGCTATAATGAATTTTGTATCAAAACATTCTGCCAAGCCTTCTTTATTTATTCTTTTGTGGCTCTGCTCAGTTTCTTCAGGAAAGAAGCCCCCACAGGGAGCCAGAGAGATGCCCTCCATCCCCTTTCTTCAGTCATTTCTTTTGTGGAGAGAGAGAGAGAGGAGGAAAATGGATGGGAGCCTCGAAACCCCAGAATCGGGGTATCTTTGGGGCATGTTTATGTCAGAGGATGCTCACTGGCAGGCAGATCCTTGGCCAGAGCAGGCAGACAGACAGATGCCAGGCAGACATATGATGGTCTGGTGAGAGAAAGGCCCCACTGTTTTCCAGTTTGCTTCAACATGATGGGCCAGGGATGGCATTTACATTAGTGATGTCCACTGAGAGCAGTGGTGGGGCTCGGGGTACACGATGGGTGGGGGGACCCTGGCCAACTCTCCTGACACAATTCCAAGTATTGACATGGCTGGTCCGCCGTGTCTCTGCCTGCACTGCGGATGGCAAGAGACTGCAGAGAACGTTTCCTGGTGCTGCGGAAATCCTCACATCCTGCTATCTTTTATTCATCTGTGATCATAGACCCTGCCCAGGGCAATGTTCTGGCAATTCTGCAACTTCAGAGCAGGCGGCTCAATAAAGTTCACTTGTAAATAAGGGGTTAGGGCACTTTTCCTGGGAAAGCCTGGTGCCCAGGCCCACCCAAAAAGTCCCATTTGGCACATAAAATGCCTCGAAGGACAGAAGTTATTAACAGTCCTATTTCAACTATACCTAAGCTCCGTCTAGCTATAACATTTCTATGGGAAAAAATATTTGAAATCCAAAGTAGGAACGCCACTGGGAGAAAAGTATTCTGTCTTCAGGTGCACATAGGGCAGTGCATGAGTTTCCTAACCGATGACTGGAGAAAAACCCAGTAATGCTTATAAGTTACCAATTATGGGGGATCAACTACATGCCAAGTCCCCAAAACTCCTCTCAGGAGGTAAATAAGGGTTTCCTCCTTTTACAATTGAAATTGAAGCTCAGAAAGGTCAGATAAATTGCCCAAGGTCATACAGTCAAGAAGTGAGACCGGAGTGTGGCCCAGACCCATCTCCGAGTGACTCTGCAAATGTTGCTCCTCATACACGCAAGGCTCTCTCCCACTAAGTTTACAGCCTCCTTCTGGAGGAGGGTCCAGTAAAAAGCCCCTCTGGAAAAGCGTGCTATGGTCTACACACCAGAACACTCGGTTCAATCTCCTCCCCAGTGACCCAGGAGCTGGGTAACCTTGATGCTTCAGCTTTCTTACTCAGAAAAGGAGAGGAGTTCCCAGGCTATTCTGAAATGAAGTAGAAAGTTTTAGGCGTCTAGGTCTGGTTTACAGCGCACTGTGATGTGTCAGCCTCAGCACGCCCCCTGAGACAGCTGACCCCCGTTCTGTCCACGCAGCTTCGGTCACAGCAGCGTCCTGCTCATGTCAGGAGTGGCTGGTCTCTCTGATGGCCCCGTCAGGGACCGCGGCTTCACAGCATCAGAAATAGCATCTCTTCCTAATTCTCTACTTCCTGAGTTGATACAAATGTCCTTCCTCTCTACTGTTGTTCACTCAATTTGCTTTCCTTTAGTTAAGATGTGCCAATTGCTGGGCACCCTGGAGGTGCCTCCAAAACACAACATCCTATTTTCACAGCAGGAGATCACAAAATACAGGCAGAATGTCTGGAACTTTGAGGGGAGCAAGGACCCCAAAATACTATAATGATTTATAATACCTTATATTCCGCTGTGCCAGGCCAAAAATGTGTTCAGAAGGGTTAGGAGTTGATCAGAAACCCGGGGGGGGGGGCGGGGAGGAGGAATGTGGTGGGGACGGTGTAACAGTAAAAACCTGTCAGTCTCTTTGTCTGGTACGTGAGCTCAAAGACACTGGGCGGTGGAAAGTGAATTTTAAAATGTGTGTTTCTTTGGAGCACTGACCCTTTTATGTGAATGTGCTGCGTGCCCCTCGGGGGGCAGAATGATGTTGGGAGCGTTCCTGGAGGAGTCAGAGCCCTGCCCTCCTGCTGCCAGGAGGCTCCTGTCTTTCCCGGCCTTTGCCTTCACGCCGTGGCTTCGAGCTCTCAGGGC
This sequence comes from Mirounga leonina, assembly GCF_011800145.1. Taxonomy (NCBI): domain Eukaryota; kingdom Metazoa; phylum Chordata; class Mammalia; order Carnivora; family Phocidae; genus Mirounga; species Mirounga leonina. The sequence continues at coordinate 12,978,663 of NW_023270763.1, read as the reverse complement.
GCAGGTAGAGAGCAGGCCCCCTGGCCTCTCCAACCAGCCCTTCCTTCTCTGGTCCTCCAGCTGCTTGTGACCACCACACAGAAGCACTCTCTCTGGACCCCTTTCCTTTCCTCTCTCCTCTGTCCCCTGGTCACCGCTGTGGTGTGGCCTTTCACACGGTCTCCATCCTACCTCCTGTTCCCCAGGTCCCGACCCGACTTTCCCTACCGACAGAGGTGCCCCACATCCCGCTGTGGGCCCCAGCTCTGTCCTTCCAAACTCAGCGCGCCCCCCTTTCCCCCATTGGCTCTTTTTCACAGAGACAGAAACAGAGATCACCTGGAGGTTTCTTCCCTCAAACTACACATGCATGCTTCCCCAAGAGGTACTGATGTGCCCCCCCTCCCCCGCCTATGCCTCAGGGGGCTTGTGGGAGGGAGGAAGGTGTGCAAGGTGAGGACAGAAGGGGGAGCAGGTGTGTGTCATCTGAATAAGGTCCCCAGGGGATTCTGTCACCTCTCCCCTCACACCTTGGAGAACTGCTTCTCTAAACCTTGGCATTATCTGTTAAGTCCCATTTCTCTCTCACATTCCTCATCAAATTGGTAACCCAGTCCTTGCTGACTGCCTCTCAAAAATACCTCCCGTATCTGATTCCGCCTTTCCATTCCCACAGCCCCCAACCTCATTATCTCCTGCCGGGATTGTTGCTGCAATTGCTTGCTAGCAGGTCTCTGAACCTCCAGGCTCTCTCGGCTCCAATCCATCTTGCACACTGCTGCCAGATTAACCTTCTAAAGCAGTGGTTTCTAAACTTTGGTGTGCATTAGAATCACCTGGGGAGCTTGTTAAAAATACAGATGTCTTGATCCCAACCTATAGATTAGGATTGAGCAGGTCTGGGCGGGGCTCAAGGTATATGTATTTTTTAACAAGCTCCCAGGTGATTCACTTGCAGTTGAGGCTTGAGAATCTCTGGCACGTCTCTCACCAGGGTGCCCCCTTCAAAACAAGAAGTTTCGATGACTCTCCACTGCCTACCAATCACCTGCAATCTTCATGGTTCTTGGCACGGTCATGCACTGGTCATGTACCTTCCGGCATCTGGTCCCACTCTACCTCAGTATGAACCCTCTGCTGAATCTTGACTGCTCATATCTTTCCATGCATGCTTTTTACTTCCTCGTTGTTTCCTGTGCCTTGGATGTTCTGCCCTCCATCAAACACTGTGACAGGCTGGAGTTGGGGGACATTGTGGGCAGAAGGATCACATGATTGGGTATAATGCACCATCCTTGGTAGTGCAACCATCTTGGAATGAGGATCCGAGCCACAAAGGATACCTATGCTTTGTGACAATCTTAGACATGCTCGATTATTTATTCTACAAGATGATCTTAGGAGGTACTAACTGATCCAAAGTTGTTTAACAACACAGAGAGCGTGGCTGGTATTCACACTCAGGCTCATCTGAGTCTAAATACAGAGTTCTTTCAACTACATCATATTAGCTTTCATTGCTTAAAGCTGATGCAAGGACCCACCCTTTGTCATGGTTGTTTTTCCAACTATGAAGATGAATCAGTGTTGTGTTCCTCACATGGTAGCTCTTGTGGCCAAAAGCTCATTTTGCCCACTGGATGCTGAAAGTTAGTACTGTTTATAGGAATGAAAGAGAATTCTAGAAGCTCTCTTAATCAACTTCCATTTGGCTTATTCCCTGGAGTAACCAATTCTTTGTTATGCTCTCATATGGCTTCCTGAATGCCCCACAACACACTAAATCTTTGCCTCTGACTGGCTAATCTCTAGTCCGCCCACTATAGCTGAACTGCAAGCTTACCAACACTCAGCTGTTATCAGTCCCAAATCTGTGTATGCCAGTTTTGCTGGGTATTGCAGTTCCATAGTTTAATCAACGATTATCTGCACTGATGAAACAGGAATATGGAAAGAGAATTGTTGCTTCTCTAAAATCCAAGAAGAGTGAGAAACACCCACTAAAGGCAGACGACAAAGACGGACTGCTAGTCACTCAGCAGTTACTGTGGACAAGGCCACTGTGAAGGGTTGGCAAGAGGAAATAAGCCCTAAAAGCTAGAAGGATTCCACACTTCACAAATGTCCCAGGTCTCCCTACTTCACTGAAACAGAGATTACAGAGGCGGCACCGGGGATGTGAATTACGCACAGAAGATGGAGCAGAACTCCAACAAGCAAAAGAAAGGCCTTGGCCGTCTACATAGAATGGCCTAAGATCGAAAACCAATTTAACTCGCCACATTAACAAACCAAAGACTTGTATGATTATCTATGAAAAACCTATAGTTAGCAACATACTTATGGCAAAAGACTGTATGCTTTCAGCCTAGGATCAGGAACAAGACAGGAATGGCCACTCTCACGTCTATTCAACACTGTTTCAGAGGCTCTAATAGTGCAGTCAGCAAGGAAAAGAAATAAAGGCATCCAGATTGGAAAGAAAGAGGTAAATTGGCTTTATTTGTAGACATAATAACCATCTTTGTAGAAAAATCAAATGGAATCCATACAACAACTACTAGGACTAGTAAGTGAATTTAGCCAAACTGCAAAATATACAATTATATATTATACTGTAATTGTTACTCATAATTGCCAGTCAATATATAAAATCAATTGTACTAATCAATTATAATAGCAACAATTAGAACCTGAATTGAAATTTTAAAAATTTTATCAATTACAATAGCATTAAAAATATGAAATACCTAGATATAATTCTGACAAAAGACGTGAAAGACCTGGTCACCGAAAAATATAAAATATTGCTAAGAGAAATTAAAGAAAATCTAAATAAATGGAAAAATACTTTATGGGCTAATACATGCAACAATGTGGATAAGTCTCAAAATAAGTATGCAGAATGAAAGAAGACAAAAAATACATCCTATATGATTACAGTTCTAGAATACTCTAAGCATATAAAGTAATCTGTAGGGACAGAAAAGCACATCAGTAGCTGCTTTTGGTGGGGAGGGAGGTGTAGGAAGGAGTAGGAAGAAGGGACCACGAAGAGACACAAGGAAACTTTGGGGTGATATATGGTCACTATCAGGGTTACACTGGTGGTGTCAAGGATGGATACATCTATCAAAACTTACCAAACTGTTTACTTTAAATATGTGTAGTTTGTTTCGTGTCAGTTACAGCAGAGTAAAGCTGTTTTAAAAAAATCAAATGTTGGGATGCCTGGGTGGCTCAGTCGGTTAAGCGGTTAAGCGTCTGCCTTCGGCTCAGGTCATGATCCCAGGGTCCTGGGATCGAGTCCTGCATCAGGCTCCCGGCTCACTGCGGCGCCAGCTTCTCCCTCTCCCTCTGCCTGCCGCTCCCCGGCTTGTGCTTTCTCTCTCTCTCTCTCTGACAAATAAATAAAATCTTTTTAAAAAATTCAAATGTTGATAGCATTTTCCTTTTTAAATGACTTCTTTCCTTAAATAGCTTTCTCGATTAACTAACTACATACTCGAATGGGTAGGAGGGCTCTTTCCGTTTGTGTAACAAAAGCGGCCCCTAATGTAAACAATCATCATTTAGAGCTAAAACAAACCTCAGAATTATCTAATATGATGTACAGATTAAAACACTGAGGTTGAAGAGAATTAAGTGAGGTTCCTGGGTCCAAACAACTGGTTAAAGGGCAGAGTTGCATACGCATTCCTGGCTACTCTGACCTCAGAAAACTGCCTGAACCTGTCATCTGTGTTCACCTACAAAACTGCCAAACATGGATGGTTCTGGAAACGTTCCTCAATTACAAAGCTGTTAATTAAAATTCCATGGTAGCTGGCTGTTGGGGCCACTTGAAAGCCTAAAGCTCATCCAAGAGACCAGGGGAACAAACCTTAGCATACTTGGTTCAATCGCACACTCTGGTCCACAAACATGGGATCCATCTATTTCTTTCCTTGACTAGTAGGATGAGCGACTAGTGATGATAGATTCTGATTCATTCTCAAAATGGGTAGAGAAGCTGGCAAGAAGGAAGGAATGCAGCATAGGCTTTGAAGATAAATAGATTTGGGATTATCTCAGTTTTTATTTTTTTTTCAGTTAAAATCTGGGTGAATTTGGGCTAAGATAACCTCTCTTCTTCTCTGTAAAATGAGATAATAATACCAGTCTGATACAGGGTGATGGGGGAGGATTAAGTGAAAGCATACGGAAAGTGTCCAGTCACTGCCCGGTATGCAATCTAAATGTTCAACCACTGGAAGCTATTATAATGAAGGCAACAACACGCAGTTTTAGAACAGTGATTAGCCAGTGGTTATCACAACTCCTCTGTCCCCCTGCACTGTATCACAACTAGATCTCCACTCTTTCCTGTGGTCCTTGCCATACCTTCCCCACCACACGGGTCAGTCTCCTCTCTGCCAATGGGAATCACTGCTCTGATGAGCCACAGATATTGGTGGGAGTGTGTCTTATCCCTGAGAACTTTGGAACATGGATTATCTTCCATTTCTGCTGAGATCTAATCCTTTCAAGGATAAAGACAGAGTAAATAGGACAATGGTTAGCAAAATTCAAATGACTGGCATCACCCATCAGATTCAGACACAGTTTAGTTTATTGGTGAAGAGCCTGGGCATTCAAGTCCGAATGCCTGGGTTCAAGTCTTGGCTCCACCAAGGTACAGAACCTCTCATTCATCAGTCTTCCCACCTGGGACATGGGCACTACTTTGAAAAGCTGTTAGAATGACAGGGACGTACGCACAGCCCCTGGCATGCAGAAAACTCAAAAGAAGAACTGGCAATTACTATTATCATGAACACTGATTCTGTGGAGGAAAACAACAGTGAAGAGGTCTGGTCTCATTTTTCATTATTAATTGACAGTGCATGAACACAAATTCACACATGTGTGCGTGCACACACGCCTATAGAAGGTGAATCCTCAACGGGACAGAAAATAGCCGTCTTTTTCAAAACAACTGGTAAAGCCTCCAGGGAGACAGGTATCAAGCAGTAACAGCCAACAAGGCTGTTCGTGAGGCAGCTTTAAAAGCGGTAACTCTTGGGCGCCTGGGTGGCTCAGCTGGTTGGGCGACTGCCTTAGGCTCGGGTCATGATCCTGGAGTCCCTGGATTGAGTCCCGCATCGGGCTCCCTGCTTGGCGGGGAGTCTGCTTCTCCCTCTGACCCTCCCCCCCTTTCATGTGCTCTCATTCTCTCTCTCTCAAATAAATAAATAAAATCTTTAAAAAAATAAAAATAAAAATAAAAGAGGTAACTCTCGTGGAAGCCAAAGGAATAGAACAGGATCCCAACCCTTGCTTTTTCTTTGCCGAAAAGATGTCAAGGTGAATGCAGAAAATGCTTCAGGCTGCTGCCTGCCATGAGGTGTCTGTGGCTAACCCTCTGTCTGTTTTTTTTTTAATTTTTTTTTTTTAAGATTTATTTATTCATTTGAGAGAGCGAGAATGAGAGAGAGTACATGAGAGGGGGGAGGGTCAGAGGGAGAAGCAGACTCCCCGCTGAGCAGGGAGCCCGATGCGGAACTCGATCCCAGGACTCCAGGATCATGACCTGAGCTGAAGGCAGTCGCTTAACCAACTGAGCCACCCAGGCGCCCCCTCTGTCTGTTTTGATAAAAGACAACCGGAGCTACAAAAAAGAGGGGTAAAGTGAAGAAGAAAAAAGACAAATTGGATGTTCAACAGCTGGCTTTCAAAGGAGGCAGGTATTCAGAGTAGAGGTGAGGTGGCGGACCCCATGTTACAGAAACCAAATGATTTCCAAAGCAGAAGATGTTAGTTGAATGCTTTGGCGCCAGCGACTGGTTAAGGGAAGGAAGCAGAAGAATAGCACACAGAGTCCCTCTTGTATAATCAGTCTGGGCTCCCCGCGCCACGGGGACAGAGAACAGTACCAGTGAAAAGGTACTTGTGTGACGACCTCCCAGGGATAACGAGAAGCCACTAGAAGGGAGTGCATACAGGCTCAGAAAACGTGCTCCGAAGCCGGGCTATCCTCTGTGACCCCAGGGAGTTCCAGGGAAATATTGTGTTCGTGCTTCAGGACCAAGCAGCCCGTGAGGCAGATGGGCACGAAGGGCCCTCTGCAAAAGCTGGCACTCTGGTGAGTACTGCTGGCGGACCCAACACCCTCTTCTTCCCTTCCAAGCCAGCACACATGCGCTGGGGATCTCCTGCAAACAAGTTCCCAAGGAAGACATATGGTGCTTACTTGCTAAGAAAGACTGCTAACAAGACAAACTGAGAAGGAATGAGGGGAAAAGCTGACTGAGTTTTTCAGTCCCGCGTGGAGGTGAGATTCAGGCTGGAGGACATGCACGGGGCTGCTGTAACAACGTGGGTCCCAGACAGAGGAGCCCCTGAACCGAGTCCCACACAGACAGCCCCAACCTCTTTGGGCCCACTCCCCCCCGCCCCAACCCCAGCCAGGCCAGGAAATCCTGTCAGGAGTGGTCCCTTGCATCAGGCCCCTGGCGGCTCTCTGAGGTCTCACACCCTCACGGGTAAGGAAGGACCCCTAGGAAAACCTTAGCTCCTCTGCTGGAGAGACACATACTCAGGGCTCTAAATTCTCCAGGAATACAGACCTTTTCTAATCCCACTGGGAAATAGGAAGCTGCAAACCCCACACTGCTGAAGCGTGTTTAGGGGGCAAATGGCTTCCGAAGACTTATGGAAGATGGTGGGATGTCAACACAAGAGCCGTACCAATGGCAAACTGAATCTTATCTTAAGGACCTGCTATAGTTAGCAGGCGGAGGCAGGCTGAGTATGCATCAGTTGGTTTTCAAAATATGTTATTTACAATACGCAGCAGATGTTCTTTGAATTCTAATGTGAAAATACAGGCTTTTTATTTTTTACTGACAGACTAAGAAGTACACTTAATATAATAATCTTGCAAAGTCCAAAGATTACCTCACAGTTTGGAAAATACTATGTTGAGTCATTAGTCCCATTACTCAGTATTTTCAAAACTCACCAGATAAATATGGTACACTGAGACTTCCTGGTAATGACCTTCTATTTTTTGCAAGGAAGAACACAGCAAGGCTTTCCAGAAGCCTCAATTAAATCTGGAAAATGTTTCTAAAATATTCTGAAGCATAACACACGCACACACACTGAAATGTTTCAGGAGAACTTTGCTCACGGATGAGTTTCTGCTGTCACTCATTCTTTAAAAAAAAAACCAAAAACTTCTTGAGTGCCTCCAAAGGGCTAGGAAGTAGTAAGGCTGAGGGAAGACAAAGATGAGCAAGAAACTGTTCCTGCCCTCAAGGAAGCCTCCTGTCTACCGGAGGAGGAGTCAAGGAGACAGTTCCAAAGCTAAGGGGACACACTTTATACCACAGCTCACAGCATGCCAGCAGGGTACCTGACCAGTTTGGAAGACAGTCAGGCAATTCATCAAATCCTGGATCAGTGACAGTCTCCCAGAGAAGTATTTCACGGAAGAAGTCAGGCAGCTCTCTGGAGAGTTCTGCAGGGCTGGGAGGGATGAGTATCCGGCAGTGGGCCCGGAGGGAGCAGGGGTGGCTAAAGAAGGTATGGGAAAGAAACTTGGATTCTCGAGGCAAACGAGCTCCCTCATGCTTCCCACCTTGGGCAATCTGCTGCACCATTTCTCCCCTCAGAAAAAATAGGGACAATTCAAGTTTGTTGTGAAGTGAGAGCACATGAAAATGCCTGGCACATGGTAGGTGTTCACTGTGTGTTAATTTGCTTCCTTCCTTGGAAGGAAGATCTGCAAGGCAAGTTTCTCAGACTCCTCATCTCACCTGAAAGAGTGATTTATAGTTGGGGTTGACTGGGTTCTACAGATTGTTCAACAGATATCCTGTGACTGCAATTCTGCAAATTATTCAACAAATACCCTCTCCCTGTGAGGCCCTGAATGCCACAAAGGGCTGTGTTTATAAAACATATTTAGATGTGGGGGCTTTTGGGTGAGAGTTTTCTGGGTACTTCATCTGTACCTAACAGAGTGGTTCATTCATTTGAAATTATAACCAGCATGCCTGGAACATCTAAAGCAGTGTAAGGCACTGGGCTGGTTTCTGGGTACACAGAGCTGCCCTCAATATTCTCACTGTATGGTGTGGGAGAGAGACAGGCAAACAAATACAAACAATATGGGTGCTGATATAATGACAGAGGACCCTTTCTAAGTCAGTGGTTCTCAGCCTTGGCTGCAAGTTTCAATTACTGGGGAGCTTATGAGATGGTGTTGATGCTTGGACCCCACTGCCCCCCCCAGATTCTGATTCATGGTCCATGCATATGGGATTTAAAGGCCTCTCAGGTGATTCCAGACAAGGTTGAGAATCAATGTGTAGAATATGTAGTTCCTTTATAAGCTGTCATGACATGATTTTAGAGTTCCTGGCACAAATAGAGGGGTTCTCAAAACCTCGACTATATAGGAATCCCCTGAAGGCCCAGGCTCCTTAAAGGAGGAGGCCTTTGTAATATTTACAAGTGTCCCAAGGAGCTCTGAGTCACAGGAAAGTTTGAGAGACATGGCTCTGACACAGCCTGGCAACACCATACCGAACATGAATAAAGCAGGGTAGATGACTTTTCCAGAGACAGGTCAAAGGAGGGAAGAGTTCCCTGAAATCTTTCCATTTTCACTTCTCTTCTTTGTGGGTCCCTCCTTAGCCCAGCAGCAGAATTAGGGCCCATGTGTCAATGTTGGACAGAATGCCTGTTACCTTCAAGTTTCTCCCAGTTGTGTCCCCTCAACCATTCCCACTACAGGAATTACAATGCTCCAGTGCCTCCAGAAGAGAGAAGTGTTTTCCTATAGATTTTCAGATTTTGTTCTCAAAACAACACTAGGTCACTTAGAGCAGTAGTCAAAATTCTTCTTTTACAGATGAGGAAACTGAGGCCCAGGGACTTATCCGATGCCTCATGTTTGGTAGAAAACAGACCCAGTATTAGAGCCAGGGTAATCTGGCTTCTAGATCTGACGTTCTTTTCAATACGCCAGTGTTTCTCAAAGTATAGTCCTAAGACCAGCAGCCATCAACATCTGGAAACGTGTCAAAAGAAGCAAATTCTTGGGGCCCAACCCAGATCCACTGAATCAGAAACTCTTGAGGCGGGGGTGCCTAGCATGAGTTTTAACAAGCCTTCCAGGAGATTCTGATATACCGTGGCTTTTTATTAGGCTGCCTCTGGAAGCACACCTTTTGTATCCAACTACAAAGCTACTGGTATTTCCATCAATACAATGAAATATTCTACTCTTTAGTGCGCTGGTGAGTTATAGGAACACTGGAAGGTAAGAGGAAAATTTGTGAGCTGTGTGGACTCTTGAATGAATCCATAAAGCAACGAGAAAGCACGTGTCCTCTTTGAGCCCTAATTCCCTTGAGGAAGATTAGGTGGCTATGGCTGAGACGTAGCACCATCTAAAATATGCATGTCTGTGTCTGCATTCTCCCAGATAGGTTTCAGAAAAATTCCCTTCATTTTCAGGCAGTGAAGACTTGATGAATAATTCTAGTCTTTCAACATTGCACCCATAATTTTTTTGCACTGAAAAGTTACTGTGAAATAGAAAATGAAGTCTTTCACTGGTACCAGCCAAACCTACAAAGTGGCTCCTTTATGATGAATTCATGAAAAATTTAATGTTATGAGAGGAGAGGAGGGTATTTACAGTATTTGAGCTTAGCAAAGTAGAACAGGGAGCCAAAGTATGATTTCTTTTTGGCTCCCAAGGCACATGGCACACAAAATGTTTCTATAAAGAAAAAAAAAAAAGGCAGATCTGGTTCTGAGTTCAGTGAAATATCATGATTTCCATTTGGCTGTGTCGCAGTAGTTGCCTTTTTAGGCAACTTCCCATTTCAAGGAAAAGTTTGGAGCTCATTAGAATCACCGACGTCCTTCCAGCAGAACATGCCATTCTGAGAGAATGTTGGGCTTGCCCACCGAGTCTATAACAACAGACAGGTGCCTGGAGTGGCCGGGCTGGGCCAGCTACATTTGATGATGACATCTGTGAAATCTTCTGCATATTTCATTTTTTCCCCCCGGGCTGGCAACTGCAGGCACTGAAGGATTGGGTGAAAATATGTTCTTTTATATTTCCACCTGTAGGTGGTCCACTGATAGAGTGGCTAGGATAAGCTGAGGTCTCCATTTTGTGAAAGATTTAGGACCTGGACAGTGGGTCACCTCACACCTGAGCTCTATCTGCTTAAGATTAAGTTTTAAAGAAAGACAGAAATAAAAACTTGGATTATCTAGTACCGCAGTACCAACCTAAAAAGGAATCACAGAACTGCAGAACCAAGAGGGACCTTGGTCAGCCTGCACCTTTTGAGTGACTCATTTCAGCAAAATGTCCTACACCTGGTTGGCTAGGTTGCTCTACCTGAGTTCCACCTGAACCATGAAGGCAGTCGGTATCACCTTGGAATGGATCCGATAAACAATTTTTCTCCTTAATTGAGCTTGAATTGCCTGTACTTTTTCTGTCCTCTGAGGAAATAAAGAATAATAAAAAAATGATGTAGTCTTTCACATGATAGCTCTTTGAATATATCAAGACAGCCAACATGTCCCCTTGTCCAGGCTCTGCCACTGTTTAATAGGCTAACATTGGTTAAGGCATTAAAATGCACCAGACCACATTTCCCTCATTTATGAACTGATATATAGGAGTATAGCTGTCCCTTTGTAACCCTACAGGGCTATACAGAGGGTCAGCTAAGATGTGAAAGGACTTTCAAATGGTATAAAATGTTATGCAGATGTAAGAACAAGATAATGAAGATGCAGGTTTGCTGTAATTCTCTCAAGTTCCGTTCATCTAAGCCTTGTGCTTGGATTGATGGGAAATAGTAATAGGTCAAAAACTCCAGAGAACTCTCCTGACACTGACATAAAAACCCGTCATGCACAAGTTTACTTTTTTACATCCTCTCTATATTATAGAGGCTAAAGGCTTCATTCGCACAAGAAATACCTATTCATAATATACTATATTTAAGATACTCTATTAGTTGTTATAGCAGTTATAACAATGAAAATGCAGGGCTTCTACCTTTTGGGGACTGGATAAGACAAGCACATCAATAACTGAAATGTAAGACAAAGAGCCAAAAGTCCTTTCCTTCCCCCAACCACCCCCCCAAAAATTCTGGAAATCCGAAAGAGAGAGGAATCCTATTCCAAGACTTCAGGGAGGAGAAGGGATTTGAAGGATCTGCAAATTTCAACACACAAGATGATGTTGGCAGAAATAAAGGACATCATTTTCGATGGAAGATACAGGCTACATAGGGGCCTGGAATAAGAAATGGTAGAGGCAGAAGAAAGGATGCCAGGGTTTTGCTTGGGCTAGAACACAGAGAATATGAAGAAGAAGAGCACAAAGTGGGTTTCGAAGGAAGACAAGGTTCAAGTTACAGAAGGCCTTACAAGCTAGGTGAAGGAGTACAGAATGTATTCAGTTGGCTTAGAGGTATCTGGAAGATTGTTGCCTGAGGACACAGCATAATCAGAAGCATGTGGAAGGAGGACTGATATCTGGCAGCCATGTGTAAGATGGAGTGAGCAGAGATGGAATGGGGCCTGGTGATAGTCCAGGGAAGAGTCAACGAAGGCCTGGGTTTGGACAAGGGCATGGAGAAGTAGGGCAACAGATGAAGAAACACAGCCTAGATAGAACAAAAGGGCATTACATATGTAGTGGCTGCTAGCCATGGCGACCAAGGAGTCGAAAGAAAGAAGTCAAATTTCCAACCCTGGGTCACACTATGGCCAGAATTAGGGAAGATGGAAAGCCTGCCAGGGTGTGAATTCTGTTTTGAGCAATGTCTAAGAAGCTGGCAGGACATCCAAGTGGTGAAGATAGTTTTGGAAGTTATCCACAGAGTTAGGAGCCAGATGGTGTTATGAGACTGGAACGGGAGAAAATAAAGAGACAGATAAAAGAGGGGGGCATCCATATTTAGGAAGGCATGGAGCACTGGAGCCAAAGGTAGAAGGAGAATGTGGAGTATTACCGAAGCCAAAAGAAAAAGACTGTTTCAAGATGGAGGATAGTTAAGAGGGTTCTGTGTGAGTAAAGGTCATGGGGAAAGGAATCAGGGAAAGTTACCAGGCTTGGCAAATAAGATGACACCACAAGCCATGAAGAGAGATTTATTATTCCAGCAAATTCATAAAGGTAGATTCATGAGCGCAAGAAGTTAGGTGGGAGTGGGTGGGAAGAGAAGCATCAGCCGCGAGAGCGAACTGTGCTGTGCTTCCAAAAGATTTGACAGTGAAGGAAATGAGAAAAATAGAATGGTAGCTCCAGGGGCAACAGGATCGAAGCAATTTTTTAAAGGTGTGAACTCGGAGTCTTTCTGGAGGTTGAAGAAGGAAAATGAAGAGAGCCAAAATCCCAGCTCTGGAGAAGGGAGGACAGGGATAGAGCACACACGTGGAGGCACTCACCTTAGAGAAAAGGGTGGATCCTTCATTATTTAGATGGACGAGAGGAGGAAACAGAGAGGTACTGGGCCAAATGTGGGTAGGGGCATAGGAATATTGAGATCATTCATCCTGCAGGTAAGTTGGAGGGGACTTGAGAATGATGTTTCAATCTATAAAGAATTTGAGGGTTGATGAAATGATGACAGACAGAGAAAATAAAGGAGAGAGTATGAGTTATTATTATAGAAGCTAATGCAATAGAAGTAAGTAAAAGACGCAAGTGAAATCTTTCTGAACATATAACATGTCAAATCCAGGAACCCTCACTGCAAGGTAGAAAATTTTTTTTAGAGCTATTTTAAAAACATAAGTGAATTCATGTCCAGTCAGCTTATACTATTTCAGAGATTAAATATCCAGAAGAGGCAAATCCACAGAGATAGAAAGTAGATTAGTGGTTGCCAGGGCTGGAGGTAGGAAGGAATGGGAATGGGGTTTCTTCTCCATGTGATGAAGATGTTCTGGAACTAGAGAGTGGTGCAGGTTGTGTAATATACTTAATGTTCATGAGGGGCACCTGGGTGTCTCAGTCGGTTGAGTGTCCGACTCTTGATCGTGGCTTAGGTCTTGAGCTCACCGTCATGAGTTTGAGCCCCTCATTGGGCTCCACTCGAATACACTAAATATCAGCGAATTGTATATGCTAAGAGGGTGAACTTTATGTGATCAGATCTCAATAAAGCTTTTTCATTAAAAAAATAAGTCATTTTTTAAAAAAAAGAATATTTTAGAGGTAGGCCTGTTGATGGATATGGAGATATACTAAATGATGTTTTCCTTGCATCTCTAAAACCCTCTTGGTTTTATTTCTTGCAAGGAGCTCTTAGGGCTCCTCAAAGCATCTAAGACATCATCATTTATTTTAGAAAGATGATCCAGGAAGGACGTATCAGATTTGTCCAAGGCAGTAGTTAAGACCGAGGGAAAGCTCAGATTCTCAGTATTTCTTCTTCTAATCAGTGCTCCCCAAACCAAAGTCCACAGACTGTTTGCACCTAAACCACATGCAGAACATTTCAAAAGTACAAATGCCCAGGCCCCACGGCAGGCCTCATAACCTAGAATGTCTGGGGGAGACGGCACCTAAGTCTGTATTTTTATGAAACTTTCCATGTTGGCAAATTGCTGTGTCATCACCAACCACACTGTTGAGAAGAAGCGTGAGCAAACGGCAAAACCAGCAGAATGGTGGCTGGGCCGTTGGTAGGGCGCGATGAGCCCATGTCTCTGACGATCACCATGCTGTGCCAGGCTCTCAGGAACACGACTTTTCTAAATACCAACTGCTGTTTGCTCACATTCCCAACAGTCTTTCCCTTGGTCCTTACAATTTAGAAGGTCCTTGATCTCAGGAAGACATTTTCTACTTTGCTTTAAGGAAATTAATTCTGTAGCAAGAGAGAAGTCAGATGCTACAGCATGCAGATCAGGCTGTGCTGATACTGGTTTAGTTGTCTGGCAGAATGAAAATTAAATAATACAATATTGCCACCCAGTTTTAATTCAACTGGCAAGTCATACCAGAGTTATGACTTCTTGGAAATCAAGAAGATAAAAGAAAAGCCGACAATGAACGAGCATCTTCCTTTCTTCATTCCTGCCACATTTACCACGAAACCAGCACTCAGCAGAGCACAGATAAGGTGTGATACCTGTCCCCAAGGAGAACACAGTGGAGGGCAGAAGCAGAAAGTGAGTGACCCTTCCGTGCCGTGACGTCAATCCCATGCGCGGTCTCTGGGCAATGAGAATGCAGGCGCACGGGCTGTGCGCTGTCAGGAAAACGCACACAGCTCCGAAAGAAGACCAGCTTTGTGGCGACCTGTGCCGAACAGTTGCAGCTGCCTGGTCTCTGCAACTCAGGAACCAGTGTCGTCTGAACCGGGGCTGTGCCCTCAGGCTGGGGTACCACGTCCCTCCGCTCTCCTCCCAGGCCTTGCCGAAGACCTCATTCTCCCACTGCGGTCCAGTGGGGAAATGAAGGAGAGCTTCCCTTCGTGATAAACACCAGGGGCCTCTGCTTGGAGACTGACCGGTCTGCTACCCGATACCAAAGCAAAGCCTAGATCGTTTCAAGCTCCTATTAGGAGGCCAAGAAGAGAGCCACTGCCGTTCTCCAGGGACATCCCCAGTGTCCCCAGCAGTACTGGGCACCAAGGCACTCAGAAAAGACCTCAGAACTGAAGGCTCTTTCCCCCGCACAGACGCCCTCTGGGCACGGTTGGCACTGCATCCAGCTGCCTGCAGCCGAGCTGGAATGGCAGGCATCGTTGTGCGCTATGACAGGACCGGTATTTTGCTGTAGGCCCAGCTTCTGTTAAGATGGCAGAAGGAGTGGCCTGTCACCCAGAATTACTTCTCAGCTCCCAATTATATGTTTCAAAAATATCACCTATTAAGGCCCAAACACTTTGTTTGCTGGGTGCAGCCCTTTGAACAGGTTACCATGGCTTTATGCGGGCATAATGGGCCTGCGTGATGTATGTTCCCTGTCAGTGCTGAAACAACAGTCAATGCGTCTGAGCAGGCCCACCTGCCAAGCAATATGTTCTCAATCCCTCAGGCAGAAGCAGTGCCTTGCTCGGCTAAGACAATGTCCCCCCACTGAGCAAACGGCAGAGGCATGGAACACAGGAACTGCGGAGCACATGCGCACAGAAGATCACAGACACCCGGAAGGAGCGGCGGCGGCGGGGGGAGTGAGGATGTTCCCGTCAAGCTTCACTTCACAGTGACGGGCAAACAGTCTCATGGTTTTTCTTTCTTTCATTCTTTTTTTCCCCCCCTCTAATGAACTAGCACGGTCTGCTAATCACATACATCATTAACACAAGTGGCTGGAAGTTGGCTATGGAATGGCTGGTAGATGGGTGTCTGAAGCCAAAAATGGGGAAGGGACAGAACTGAAGGCTCAGAATCACGCAGGAGTGGCCTGTCTCGTGGAGGCTAGGAGTCTGGGGAGAGGACAAAGGCACAGTCTGATGGAGACTCCTCTCCGCACCAGAGCAAGGGAGGCAGGAAAACCACAGGCCAGCCAGGGACGGCAGCGTGCTCACCGCCCTGGCTGATCCGAGAGCTCCCCACCACGCGGCTTTTGCTCGTCTCGTGGAAGTGGCCCGAGACACAGAGGTGGGCTTCACGCTTCCTGGGAAAACACAGACTTTTGTCAGGCCCAGGCACCGGGGCTTTTGGCTGGGAGCGCTCTGGCTAATTAGAGATAGCATGAGGCCTGCTGTGAAGACTGCCTCAGAGACACAGGACAGACTGCTTTCAGCGGCTGCTAAGAGAGAAAGGGCGACAAACCTGCTCCTTTCGGAGTGGGTACGCTCTCCGCAGATTACATAACAAGCAACAATGAATGGCTTTCTTGCAGGCCATGGAAAGCACCGCACGGTTCAAAGCAGCGAAGGACAGTTTTTAAAAGGCTACAATTTTCCTCGGGATTTTAGGTCAATCCTATCTAACCTCTCTCAAGATCGCCAAACATTTTTCCAGGTCCCGAACCCCATGGAGGGGACTGTCACAAACAGTCCTCGTCAAGGTCCACGACAGACCGCTCACTTGTATTTTCCACGGCTGTGCTGAGCACATGGGCCCGAGCACAGGGGGACAACCTCCTCCTCACGTCTCCTAACAGAGGGAGGAAAGAAGCTAAAGAACACCAAGCAGCGGTCAGAGTATGGTAAAGCCAAGAGATGAAACACCTCGTAGCCGCTGAAAATGATAGTTTTATTCTGTAGTGAGGATTAAAAATCACCAGAATATATTAACAGGAAAAAAACACAAGCAGAATTTGATCTCATTTACGGAAAGACGTACAGACTTCATAAACGTCTGTGTGTGCACACACACACAGAGGTCTGGAGGGATGCTCAAGAATTGACATCTCTGGGTGAAGAGATTTCAGGTGCTTTTTACTTTCATTATGCTTCTGTACATTTAAATTTTTTTCAAATAAGGGTATGTCATTTTATGAAAATCCGTCAAGTTATTTTAATAAAAATGTACGCGAATAACATAATGCAATGCATGAGATGTAAGTGCATTCAAAGGCGTTCAGGTGGAGAAAGGCCCCTTAGAAATGGAGGGGAGTGGCATGGACACAGAGAGGCTGAGGAGCGCTGGGCCAGGGAGTTGCACAGCGTGTGCGGATGGGAAAGAGAGCGAACCACCGCAGAAGGATGGAGAAGAGGGACCTGCTAAAGGCAGTAGCCAAGAATCCACCGTGGCTACAGTTAGTGCAGGTACATGCTGTGGAGACACGAGAAGATGTGAGAGGGAGGTGGGAGCCACACTTATAATTGTGTTTACTGCCAGACGGAGGAGTTTCCATTTAATTTGGAAGGCAGAAAAGATCCAAGGAAAAGAGTGTGTTTGAGAAGTGGTTGATAAAGGAGATGTGTTTTAGAAATATTAAGCAAGGAGTGAGGTATAAGACAGATCAGAGTTGGGGACAATGGGAGATAGACAAATGATTTAGAAAGCTACTAGAACATCCCAAGGAAGAAGCGAGGAAACAAGAGATTCTGAACAGACATAAAAAAGAAACAATTTGTTAGAGTTTAGGGAATTAAAAATGGTTGATCTAGATGTTCAACGAGAAGAGCCAAAGAAGAGACCACAGCGGCGAGGAGCCTGAGGTCCTGCCATGCCGTGCAAGGGAAGCTATGGGGAGTGGAATATGGACCGGGCGAGAACACTTGTCTGGGAAATCACTCTCTGGCCTCTGTGTGCACTGACATTAGTAGAAAATGAGCTCTGAGAGAGAAAGCCCTTAGTCTGGTTTAGTGCTGTCCTGCCCACTCATAAAACAGTGCCAGGCCTGTGGCAGGAACGCAAAGGCATTTAGCAATGGAATGAAGAGCTATTAGCATTGAAATTAATCAATCATTGAGAGTACAGCATAAAGAGAAAGCCAAAGTGATCTGAAAACAGACCATTGGGGATAGTTAGCGGGTGGGAAGAGGGGGAAGTCAACAGGACAAAGAGGAAAAGAGAAGAAGCTTTCAGATTAAAGTCCTGTCACTGGGTGAAATTTGGTCTCTAATTTTCTAAAATTTTCTGCGTTCGGTTTTTTTATATTTAAGAGTGATGATAATCTTGAGGGCCCCATCCAGATCCAGAATTCAACAAACCACTCATTGTTGATTTATTTAATTCTTATGAAGAATTTGTGTCTAGGGTTAACCAGGAATATGATAGTTTCCTGAAGGCCAAAAAATTTTGCTCCCTAAATTGCTTAATATTATAACTTTCTCATAAATTGCTGCTCAATAAATAAGCTGATTTGACGCTGTCCTTTTTTGTATTAAAGTACACATTGATTAAAGTATGCATATTAAAGTATAATCTGCAATCTCAAGTGTATAGTTTGTTGAATTTTGACACATGGATGTACTGTGTTACCTGTCTTCCTGTCAAGATGTAGGACATCTCCATGTTGATTGGATTTTGATTTCTTCATTACTGCGCTACTGAAAATACATGTGAGCTGTCCTTATTCCTCTTCTCCATCTTATCAATATCTTATTGGTAAAACAGCTATATAACCAGTCACTTTCAGATGTAGAATTTCTGATGTTTTTCTATTTCAGTATTTTCCCCATGTAATAGGCCATAAATTCAACTAAGATCCTTGGACCAGATCAAACGTTATTTATGTAGTATCGCTGCCAGATTTTTTACTTAAAAGAGAAACGGTGCATCTGACTATCTCACCGTAAGAGGTATATATCCTATACTCTTTTGTATTAATGAATATTTGGTTATTTTGAAAGAAAAAAACACTTAATTCATTTTCAGCCAAAGATAAATGTGTTTGATAGCATATTTTAAAAAACATGCTGTTATATTTCAGACTAGTTTTGAATATTTCTCCAGTTGGGTCATGAGACTGTGGTTTTGAATCATCTAGACCCAAACACCACTCAGCTGACTTTGGCTCCTTGGAGTAGGTAAGCGGAGCTCTGCTTCCTTCTGTTTTTAATCAGATACAATTTGATATTTACCCATTTCTGACACCTGGCCCTGACAAAGCCCATGGGTGCCAGTTTAGGCTGGGCCACGTCCCTGACCTTGATGGGTCCTCTGGAGGTGACAGTTCCCCAAAGCTCAAATTCTGTGGGGTCACTTTGGCTCTGCTTTCCCCACCTTGCAAGAGGCAGGCTTCCCGGTCATAAACCCAAGCCAAGGACTAGAGCCCTCCCCTGAGATCACAGCCGTGGATGTGGGCCTGGCTCTGCCAGCGGAAAGGGACTGCTTTTGTGGTTAGCGTCAGACGTCAATGCCGGAGGCTGGCTTCCAGGCAAAGTCTCCAACACTCAATTTCTACCAAAACAAAATAAGAACCAACACAAGCAACTGAAATTACCAGAGTCAGTCCTCCCGATAGTTAAACACAATTCTACCTGCAGTGAATTTTAAGTACTTTTGGTCTCTATATGAGCAAATATTCCACTGTTTGCATTAACAGTGGTTGATCCTGGAGTCACATTAATCAGAAAAAGAGGAGAAAATGTCATCTGTGCCAAACACCCAAGTCCTTGCTCGAGCCCAATGCTACACTGAAACAGTGTACGTTTTGTAGTGCTGGAGGCGGAAGAGTTCCAATAAGACTGTGCGTAGGAGAAGTCAGTAAGTCAAATAATCAATAAAAACCTACTGAACGACTTTCAGGTCCGTGTCAGTCCTGTTTTGCACACTGTCTGTTCAGACTCTGGAGAATCTGAATCTAAAACGTTGAGCCCAATATCTCTTCAACCATGATCTAGTCTAAATACATTTTACTTACAAGCCACTCCAACACAGCACAGTTATTTGCCCCTGGTACAACAAATAAACCAGGCAAAACCTCTTAGCTCCCATCCTGTGTTGAGGAAAACAATACCATGTAAGATGCACTGTTTAAATGAAGTTCTCAGGCCATGTGAAGTAAACTAACGATGGGCCAAGACTGAAGGTGAATGCATTAAGTGCATAGTGTTGGAATCCTCTTTACCTCATTGCTGGGAAAGGATCTTCTAGCCTGTGTTTGAATACCCCCACTGATGGAGTTTACTACTTTCCACGGCATCCAGTCCTCCATCCATCTGTGCATTTTATTCTGAATTCAAATCTGCCCTTCTAGAACCTCTGCACACAAAGTGGCCTGAATTCTGAAAGGACAGATTAAATCTAACATCCCTTCCATATGATAGTTCTTTAGCTCTCTGGCATCTATGACCTAGCCCAAGAGCTGTGGGGTTGCAAAGATGGTTTAAGGCAAGCTTCCTATCCCGGGGTTACTACAAGTGATAACAAATGTTATGTGAGAACCTGGCTTATTCCCAGCAACTTAAGGCAAAGAAATCATGAAATTCGTAACAGCCGCTGAAAAGGTAGTGCCAGTCCTAACAAGAATTAGAAGTGATAGGAATAAAATGGTACATGAAACAATGTTCTAACAAATTCACAAAGGCAGGCCCCAGTTAGTTTGCATAATGCTTAGATCACAGTTTAAAATCTAGATGGGTTTTTACTCCATATGTTTATACCTTGTAACATTTGTCCACCAGAGGTTTAATCTTGATATTTTACATTTGTATAGCACTTTAGAGCTTTCAAAGAATTTTACATGTAATTTCATATAATTTGATTTTGAAATTCAAAAGTGACATTAAGCTATGGAAAATAAGCCTTGCGCCAATCATGCCAAGAATATAATGAGGTACGTAAGTGTTACCCACTCTCCTGAATGGATTCATGGTATCCACGGGTTTAGGCCGTGAAATAGAGCCCTGTTTATCTCATACTAGCTGTGTGACCTCAGCCGAATTTCTTAACCTCTCTAAGCCTTGTTTCCTCTCCTGAACATGCAGATGACATAATACCATGGACCATATGTGGAAATTTATCCACATAAAGAGCTAAGCCCAGTGCCTGCTATATATGATGAATAAATGCCTTTGCTTACTGATCTTTTGGGTTCATCAGAGCTAGTAACGGATTTCTTTATTATAAAATGGATCTTATTAGGATTCATGACATAGAAAAGTACGATAAAAATATTTAAAGTGGCAGAGGGCTTAAAAGAAAGTTGTCACTTCGGCAGTCTCATAAATACTGTGATGGGTATAAACACAAAAGAACCGAAAGCAGGGCTCGGATATGTGCAGAGCAGCATTACTCACCGTTCCCGTTAGTGGAAGCAACCCAAGTGGCCACTGAGGGATGAATGGACAAAATGTAGTATGTACACAGAATGGAATACGATTCAAGCCTTAAAAAGGAAGGAAACTCTGACACCTGCTACAACACGGATGAACCTCAAGGTTATTATGCTAAGTGAAGAAAGCTAGTCACAAAAAGACAAATACTGTATGATTCCACTTACATGAAATTCCTACAGTGGTCAGATTCAAAGAGGAAAAAAGCAGAAATGGTGGCTGCCAGGGAAGGAGGAGGAAGGAGTGGGGAGTTATCATTTAACAGATACGGAGTTTCAAGATTTTATTTATTTGAGAGCGAGAATGAGAGACAGCATGAGAGGGAGGAGGGTCAGAGGGAGAAGCAGACTCCCCGCCGAGCAAGGAGCCCGATGTGGGACTCGATCCCGGGACTCCAGGATCATGGCCTGAGCCGAAGGCAGTCGCTCAACCAACTGAGCCACCCAGGCACCCTTCAATACAGTCTCTTTGAACTGATTTGTACTCTCCCAAACAAAAGCCTTATGGGGTAGGGGAGCAAGGTGAGAGTTAATGGCAAGATTTTTTTTTTTTTTCTTTAAAGATTTTATTTATTTGAGAGAGAGAGAATGAGAGACAGAGAGCATGAGAGGGAGGAGAGTCAGAGGGAGAAGCAGACTCCCTGCCGAGCAGGAAGCCCGATGCGGGACTCGATCCCGGGACTCCAGGATCATGACCTGAGCCGAAGGCAGTTGCTTAACCAACTGAGCCACCCAGGCGCCCCAGATACGGAGTTTCAGTTTGGGAAGATGAAAAAAGTTCTGAAGAGGGATGGTGGTAATGGCTGCATAGTGTACTCAGTGCCACGGAACTGTACACAGAATTTGTTAAAATGGTGTATTTTATGTTATAGATATTAAAATGGTAGTTTTTTTTTTACCACCACCACAACAAAAAATCCTATAAATACTGCAATGGTATTCCAATGGATGTCAGGTTTCAAAGAAGTACGAGGCACAGTCCCTCTACTAGAGGTATTTAAAATGTCTAATTAGGGAGACAGAAAGCAAAAGACAAATGCCCATCCAAAGTTCTCTAATTAGGGCAACGAACAAATAAATAAGCATCCACAACGCTACAATTTGCCAGTGACATTATCCAGTTGGTGGAAATTAGCCATAACTTACACATGCCAGATGTCTTGGGTCAGAATCATGGACAAAGACTGTCACCTGAAGTTTTGCTCAACGACACTCAATAACAGAGCATGACTATTACATATTAAAAATCAAGAGGCTCCCAAAGACACTTAGTGACTGACAGCTACATCTTCCAGGCGTTTAAAACTTCATCATGCAAACACAGACAGTGTGAACCAGTTACTCTAATTAAGCATTTTCCTTATCCTCCCCCAGCAGAACTGCGTTTGAGATAAAGGATCATGGCACTAAATGAACAGGTTAATTAGAGACATCATTTCACACCATTACATCACACAGGAAAGCAAGGCTCCGGGGAGCAGCTCCTGAGACAGCCAGTGACCAGCAGAGAAGGTGGCAAGCAATGGAAAGAGAAATCATGCTGGCATATCCTCGGCCAGGACTCCTCCCTACATTTCTCTAGGGCATGAGTTGGCAAACTACAGCTGCAGGCCAAATCCAACCCGCCATCACTTTTTGTGCAGCCCATAAGCTAAAATTAGTTTTTGCATTTTTAAAGTGTTGTTTAATAAAAAGAAAAAGAAGAAGAAATCAAGAAAGAATGTATGACAGAAACCCAGGTGGTCACAAAGGCTAATATAGATTCTCAGGCCCTTTACAGAAAAGGTTTGTCAACCCATTCTCTCAGATGATAAGAATTAAACTATGTGCTGGTACAAAAAGAAGGAGGGTAAAGAGAATTGCAAAATGTTCACATGGGAAATTTTTTTTTTTTTAATTTTTTTTTAAGCTCCAACCCTGTCACCATTGCCATCCTACAAATATCTTAATCTGATGAAGAGGCGTCCTTCTGTGAGGAACAAAAGCTTGCTCTCTTTGGCTATCTAGGAAAAAAGCAGCAGAAATCTGAGAAACTTTTCATTCAAACTTTTTTTTTTTTAAGTAAGAAAACACAAACTTGTCTACTTCCTCCCTTCTTGCCTCCCCCTTTCTCCACCCTAGTCATCATTTCAAGCTTGAACGTGTTCTTGTGAAAATATTATGACTTAAGGTGGTGCCTGCTATCATTCCATTGGTTTGGGGGGTTTAGGACCAAGTTTTAAAATAGGTTACAAGTTGAAACTTGGCAGAGAGAAACAGACACTCAGGGTAGGGACCAACTGTATGTAATTTGAAAACAGCCGGTTTTGAATTTGCCAATTCATAAGAGCTCAGGAAAGAAAGCAAACCTCAACAGCCTAACCTAACTGCAAAACACTTGCATTCTGAATATAGCTCAGTGCCCATTCAGAATCTGCCATTAATTCAGCCGATGTTTTTATTCCCAGAATAATAAATACTTTCCTTCAACTGAAATGTGGGATCATTACAAATAAAAATATTGCTATTGACTGGCTGTAAGTGGATTACATATTTACTTTGCTTTATTGGAAGGCCCACGAGGGGAATGACCATAACTTACGCCTTCTCTTGCATTCCATACTGCCTAGTTGGGCACAAAATTGGCACTTAAAAAAACTCTTGTTGATGAAATAGTGAATAGACGATACAAAGAATGAAAACCAGTAAATGAGACTGGTTCACTCTTGCCAGGTACACACATTTTAATATGGTTATTGGCAAAATGTGAAGTTTCTTGGCTCCAGAGTCCAATGACCTCCAATGGGAACTTCAACACGAAGTCAATCAATCTTCTAATACCTCTGGCCTCTCATATCCATGTGATTTTGAGATGAGAAAGATCTCCACTATATATACATCCTTTGTTTCACACACACACACACACACACACACACACACAACACTACATGACCTTAACCCAGTCCTGATCTTGGGGGACAATAGTGTCTTCTAGGGTTGCATGAGGATAAGGACTCGGTTATCCTAAGTTGAAAAGGAGATCTTAATGCCTTACGTCTTTCACCTTTGGTTCATTATATGAATACACTTTTAACAAGGATATCATTAGATTCTATTTAAAATAAATAAATAAATAAAAAGGAAAACATCATACCAATTGACATCTCAACCCCAGTAAAATCACTCCTCTTTCTGCTGTTTTAAAAAGTTAGTCCTTCTTGATCACTGATTTTCTTGCCCTTTGACTACACATCAAACAAGCAACTGACTGTAAGTCTGTTTAACAGCAAGACATCCCTTTAATTAACTGTCCTCTTTTTTATTGGAGTCAACAGGCAATACATCTGTAGCATCTCAACTGATTACATAAAGCCTTAGGTAGCTGTATACCAATTGGTAAAGAAAAATCAGTCTACATTAATCCTAACAGATAGGTTTTGTGGTTAAGAAACCCCATAAGGAAAAAAAAATATCTCCCTAATTTTGAAGAACTTCAGATTGAATGTCATTATGCATTTTTTTTAAATAGAAAGAAATTATTAATTTCATTAATAAAAAAAATCTGTGGGGGCGCCTGGGTGGCTCAGTCGTTAAGCATCTGACTTCCGCTCAGGTCATGATCCCAGAGTTCTGGGATCAAGCCCCGCATTGGGCTCCCTGCTCCGCGGGAAGCCTGCTTCTCCCTCTCCCACTCCCCCTGCTTGTGTTCCCTCTCTCACTGTGTCTCTCCCTGTCAAATAAAAAAATAAAATCTTAAAAAATAAAATAAATAAATAAATAAATGAAATCTGTGTTTTATTCCACTTTTCAAGACAAAATTGTTCTAGAGGCATTACCGGTCTTTCCCTTAGACTCTCTCTGCTTCACTTGTAAAAGCTGTATTTCTAGGAACTTCCCTACAGAAGTAACCAAGAATGTACACCAAGATTTAACCCAAAATATATCTATCACTTCTCTGCCTAAAGTGGATTAAAAAATTGTAAACAAGATTTGATTTCAATAGGAGGATATAGGTCAGATAAAGCATGATAAAGTCACAGAAAATAAATATACATACACATTACACAGTCATTAGAAATGGCACTGTAGACTACTTACGAATGTAATGTTTAGCGAGAAAAAGATGACTTCAAAACAGTATATGTGATTCCAATTAGGTTCACTGTATATGAATAGAAAAAAGACTAGAAGGATATAAACACAACCCATACCAATTGTTATCAATGGGGGGGGAGCAGCTGTAGGTTGATTTATTTTCTTCCTTGTGCTCTCCACATTCTATATAATTTATTTGTTTGGTAATAAGAAAAAACTATATATTTTGGAAGTATATTTAGGCAGAGGGTTCTCCCGCAGGTCTTAATTAGATACTATTCTAGACTCAGAGCTGTCCAGCAAACCACTCCCAGAAGCAGTCAAGTTCTTAACTAGGATGACTGCCCGCTGATTCCAGTCCACCTTCTTTAGATTATCGTGAGAGCAGAGAAGAGAAAAAGAGTTTGGGAAAAATGCCTACTCCTGCATTTATAAACAAGTGAATTCTCAGTAGGAGGAGGAATCATTAAAACCAACAAAAAAAAAAAAAAAAAAAAAAACCACCCACCCTTGTTATCCAATACTCACATCGAAGAGGTTTTATATCCACACATTTTAAGAATCCAAGAGGGAGTCATAACCCAATTCAATTTAATTGGGTGCTCTCTTGACAGAATTGTTATTAATAAGATTGTACTGTACAAACCTCCTTGAAATCCCAAACGCTGCTGACTCCACCGCAGAAACATTTACCATCCGGCACGCAACAAGCAGTCGTCTGCTCTGCTGTCCCGGCCCCCTCCTGCAGACCCCTCAGCCTGCTTCTCCCCCTTCTCCTTGGATTCTCAAATCAAAGAAAAAGCTTGTCTTGAGCAACCTCCATAAATTATTCACATGATATTACAGTGTATGTCAGCAATCTCACAGTGTTTAAAAAACTTAACTACAAGCCAATTAAAATGTAAACTGAGAAAGATGGATGGAGCAGGTTGCTCTGGTGTGAACTTGAGCAGCTCATAACAATATGCACTACAACTTCCAGACCTGCTAATTTGACAGCTACTTTCATCAGCAGAGCCTCGCCCTCCCCCCATGACTTCTTCCTCTTTTTAATGTAGTGCTTCTCCCAGGACAAATGGTTCCATATCCTTCCACGTTCAGCAGATTAGTCCCCTGAGCCTTGCAACCAGCCCAAGCACTCAAAGTGGAAGTTATTAACGAGAGTTCATTTCTTTTCCTCTTTGTTTTTAGAGAGGTATAATCTGCCCCTCATTTTCTTTACAGATTGCAGTTCAGAAGTAAAATCGTGTTTTTAACAAAAAGAAAGAAGAAGAAAAAGCAAGCAAAGGTGAAGTACGCAATGAGGAAAGCCTGGGAAATCTGAAAGCCAGCCAAACTGAGATAATAATGCTCCAAAACACGTTCCCTCCAGTTTCTATTTTTTCCCTCTGATGCACTTCACACCAATGGGTCTATAAGCCATACTTTACTTAATCTAGAAACAATTAAGAGACTAAATACAAGGAGCACCTGCTCTGATTTTGAGAGGAAGGGAAGGCGTAGACTCCTGGTCCCGATTTTGAGCAGTTCTATTGAGACAAAAATATGGGTCCCTTGAAAAATATACTAGCACGTCATCCTCCATATCCCTCATCCTGAACTTCCTTTCCATCTCCCCTCTTTAAACATTATACAAGAAATCTCAATCTGCAATGAAACCAAACCAGTCCCTGACTGGGGGGGAGGGTGGGGGCATTAGAACATGAGCTAGATTATTAATATTTCTGCATTGCTTACCTCTTCTTTGTGGAAAAGGAGTTTTCATTTCCCGAAACTGTACATAAGCTCAAATTTAAGTCAGGGACATCTGATTCCTCTGGAAAAGGGCATGAGTGAGGGAAATTCATATTTTCAGTGCTGGAAATTTGGTACCAATCTAATGGGATAATATTCCACTTTACTTCTCATCCTTCTCCGTTTCGTACTAGATACAGTTTAAACAGAAGACACAAACAGTCCTCAATCCATATAGAGAATAAAATATACTCTAACCCTAGAGAAATCTCTGACCTTATGATAATGGAACATCGCCTTGACTGGTCTGTCATCTAGATAGCTCAGATCAATTAGAGAGGTCAAAGTTCACACAAAATGGCACCTGTTCAAGTAAACATAACACAAGAAATGCTGGCACCTATGATTCAACTCCTAGGATATCCACTGGTGGCCATGACACCAAATTCATGCCATATAATAGATTAATCAATGAAATAATTCATTACCTTGAAAAGGTACATAAGTGTTTTACATAATCATTGTATGCTGAACTCAAAGAGATGGATGTAATTAGAAATAGACACGTTTCATGGGTAGCTAATATCAGTGGAAAAGAAAGGAAAGAACTAAACTCTGACCAAACTTTGAAATCGGAGGTTTAACTGAGGAAAACTAGTCGTTTGATTTCATGAATTCCACACTAGATTTTCTCTCTGCTATTAATCAGAGAGGACTATGCACACTGCAATTACATCTCAAATGCTTTTGGTCAAATTCAGTTAAGCAGCTGCCTCAAAAAAGCTTACGAGTCAAAATAAAGGCAGATGGTTATCTGAGTAGAACATATAATCAATAAATTCATTCTATTATTTAATCCTGCTTGAATTATTTACAACAGTGGCTTTCAATCCTCACTCTGCATCAGAATCATGTGGAGAGATTTTTTTTAAAATACAGATACCTGGGCTACATACATCCCCAGATATTCTGATTCAGTTGGCCAGGGACAGGTCTATTTAAATTTTTTTCAGGTGACTCTAATTTAGTGCTGCCAACGACTGGGAATAGCTAATCTGATGGAGAACTGTAATCTCTGGTCATCCCTTACATGGAACATGACAACACTGTAGACCAAACTACAACAGGCTGCGTTCAACTCCTTCTGAGCCTGTATCTGCCTGAAAGACTCCTATTCACATCCGTGCCTTGATATTTCTTTCTCGAGCTTCTGTTGGAGTCCCTATCCATGCTTTCTATTGTATGCCTTACTTCTGGAAATAGGGCTTCTGATCAGGGAAACACAGATTAAAACCACAACGAGATGCCACTTTACACCCATTAGGATGGCTATAATAAAAAAAACAACAGTGAATGTGCCGTATCTCTTTTTTTAATTTTTATTTAAATTCTAGGGGCGCCTGGGTGGCTCAGATGGTTAAGCATCTGCCTTCGGCTCAGGTCATGATCCCAGGGTCCTGGGATCGAGTCCCGCATCGGGCTTTCTGCTCCTTGGGAGCCTGCTTCTCCCTCTGCCTCTCTCCCTGTCTCTCATGAATAAATAAATAAAAATCCTTAAATTCTAGTTAGTTGACATATAGTGTCATATTAGTTTCAGTTGTAGAATTCAGTAATTCATCGCATACAACACCCAGTGCTCATCCTAACAAGTGCCCTCCTTAAAAAAGACAACAATGAATGTGGGCAAAACTGTGGGGATATTGGAGCCCTTACCAACTGCTGTTTGGGGGAGGGGGGGGAAGGAAAATGATACTTACATTTTGGGAAACAGTGTGACAGTTACTCAAATGGTTAAACCATATGGCCCAGAAATTCCACTACTAAGTGTATACCTAAGAGAAGTGAAAACATATATCCACACAAAAACTTGTATGAGTATTCACTGAGCATTGTTCTTAATGGTCAAAAGTGGAAACAATCCAAATCCGTATATCCATTCAATGGAATATTACTAGGCAATATAAAGAAAGGAAGTGCTGGTATATGCAACAGCAGGGATGGACACTAAAAACAAGGGAAAGAAGGCAGCCACAGAGGGCCACATAGTCTATGATTCCGTTTATGTGAAATGTCCACCAGAGGCAAATCTATAGAGACAGAAAGTAGAGTGGTAGTTGCCTAAGCCCAGGGGACTGGGGAATGGAAAGGGGTAAGGAAGAAGGTGATCTTTAAAGAGGGCAGCATTTCTTTCTTGGGTGATGAAAAGATTCTAGAAGTGATGGTGGTGATGAATGCAAAACGCCATGAATATACTACAAACCACTGAAGTGTACATTGTAGGGTATGTGAATTATATTCCAATAAAGCTGTAAAAAAGGAAAGAAAGAGAAGACGAAGAGGAGAAAGGAAAAAAAGAGAAGAGAAGAGAAAAGAAGAGAAGAGAAGTCTTCTGCTTTGATGCCTGACTTGGCAGCCCACCTAGCCTCCAGTCTCCTACTAAGGCTAAGGCCTGTCTGGCTTGGTCAGAGCCCCTGAAAACTGCTGGGGTACACCCCTGCACAGAACCTTTGAGAAGATCATTTGATTCTAACTGTCCTCTTGGGTCTGACTCCTGGTACCAACACACCTAGACTTCCTCATCATAATATCCCTTGGATGTCCCACTATCTCTTCAAAATGGGCCAAACGATCGTCCAAACGATCCTAAAACTGAGGCGATATTTTGAAGGTAAACAGGGAGTCATTAAAGTCTTGGGAGTGGATGAAAAGAAGATACCTGGATTATTATGAAGTCATTTAACTGACTTCTCTCATTGTTTTTTCTCCTTAGTGGACCAAGTATGACTTTGTCTCAATGCTACTCCTTATGCAATAGCTTTAGATAACTCCTCTTTTCCTCCCACACTGTATCCACTCCTGATAACCAGGCTCTATCCCATTAGTTCACCCTGATCTCTCATAATCTTTCATCTCCGCCTCTCCTCTTCTTTCGGCCCATCCTTCTTCTGGTTCCCCATTCAGACCCTTGTCACTCCACCATCAGGCCTTCAATCATACCCGTACCTTCCCTCTCTTCTACACTCTCCAAGTTAAACCCATTCTTCAAGGTCCAGTTTTAATCCCATCTGTTCCATGAAACTCTTTCCCCAAATTATATACTAATTAGGGCAATAAATGCCATACATTATATTAAACAAACCCAATTCCTATCATGAGCTTCATCCCTCTGACCGAACTCTCTGTTCCTTGGGAGCAGGAATAAAGTCACAAATGTCTCTTGACTCCACATAATGCCAAAGTGCTAGGCCAGCAGCAGATGTATGTACAGATTGACTGATAAAAGGGAACTCATTTTTATTTCCAAGGACTGATGTACAATCAATTTCTCTCGCATGTTCTCTCTCTGAAGTGGTTTCTCTTCCCATTCCAAGAAAGCCTGCTCTTTGTGCCTTTCCTTTTCTCTAGGCTATATACTATTACAGTAGAAATCACTCCCTTGGGAAAATTATTGATGGGCAGCTTCTAATTTTAAGCTACAGCTGAACTAAGAAACTGAATCGGCAGCTGCACTACCATTTCATTCTGCATGGAGCCCTAGTGATAAATATTTAACCAGAACAACTTCCTTTTCCTTTGCTGCTATGTTCTCATTTAATTATTTTAACAAACGGCTGTTCCAAACATTTACCACTCTTGTCAAACCCCTAACTACTCCTGGTGGATCATATTTTTGCTGCCTCCTTCCTAAGAAAATAGATGCCATCCCAATCACCTCCATACTTAGCTGTACCCATGGCTTTACCCATCGTTCTGGTCATCAGTGTGGTCCCTCAAATCTTTCTCATTCTCCCCCAGTTCTCAGCATTTTCTTGGGTCCTTGAGGCTGGATGTGACTTACACTGTGAGAACTGTAAAAGTGAATGCTGAGATAGCAATGCTGAGGGGAAGCCTCCATCAGCCTGGGTCCTTGTGGGCTAAGATAAACAGAGCTCCCTCCCAGTTCACATCGGCCGTGCAGTCTGAGTAAGGCACTGCTGTTGATTAACAGACTCAGATGGGAGGCCTATTTGTCACCGCAGCATAATCTCATAAATTATCCCACCCAGTGTCTCATGTTATCACTGTCCTTTCCTTCTCTTACCCAAGAACACATGTCCATCCTCACTTTGCAACTAACACTCTCTCTTCCAGATTCTTTTCTTTCAAGCCATACACTTTATGCCCTCCCTCTTGTGTCTTTAAAATCGCTCCTCCTTACAGGAAAAACAAACCCACCAGCACTTACGGAGTACCTTCTGAGTTCTAGGTGCTTTTTGTAAAGTGATTTCATTTAATCCTCACAAAACTCCAAGAGGTGATAGTATTAATCTCATTTTATACAGGAGGAAACTGAGGCTCATGGAAGAACTTGCTCAAAGTCATATCTAGTAAATGGTAGGCCTGAGATTTGATCCTTATTTAGTTTGATTCCAAAGCCCTAACTTTCCCAACGACACAGGTCCTCAGGCGACCAACACACTCAACTCACCCTCATTCACACATCCACTCTTCCACTTTGCTTCTCCTTTATGCCATGGTCCCCTCCTCATTGCCCACCACATTGAGCACTGAGCACACACTCGTGGTCTCCACGTCTTTACTTGATGTTTCATCCTCTTTCTGAGCTATTCTGACCCAGCCTTCACCCTCATCATTCCACTAAAACAGTTCTTGTTAGAGGTCAGTGGCCTTCTAGTTGGCAAAGCCAATGGTCTTAGGAAGATTCACATCTTTCTGTCCTATGGTATCAAAACTCTCTTCTTTTGTAAAACCATTCTTTTCTAGATCTCAAATAACACCTCTATTTCCTTTGCCCCTTACTCCTCTTGCACAAATCATCAATGAATGTACCCAAGCCTATGTTTTCAATCATTGATCTCATACATCAGTATTTCTAATCCCTAAACTTTACCATTAGCTGTCAGCGAAGGTTCTCCACCTAGATGTCCCACAGGTACCTCAAAGTCAACATCTCCAAACAGAACTGATACCCCCTTATTCTCATCCTCACCTCAATCCTCCACCTGCATTGCTCATCATCATTCACGCCATCTTCAGGGTTAGGTATACTCCTTGACATCTCCCACTTCTACATGTTGAATCAATCACTCAGATCTGTGAATTACCACCACTCATAAGTCTCTCTGAAATGTTTCCTCTTCTCAAATATCACTACTATGGCCCTAGGTGACGCTCTGTCACCTTTGATCTAAGAAACCCCCGTGGTTTCCTTGAGGTTGTCTGTATCACCTCACTGAAATCCAAATCTGATTGTTTCCCTTTTGCTTAAAAGCCTCTCTGCAGTCTATAGGATTTGTAGCGTAATCTACTTTCCTGCTTTACCTCACTATTCCTTTCCAAACACCTTTATTCTGGACACGTAAGTAGGGCTGCCTAGTTCCCTAAACACCATGGCCTTTACTTGCTTTGCCCACGCTGCCTTCAATTCCCCGCTGCTCTCTGGTGAGCTTGTCCTCACCCAACAGGACGGTCTTGTGGTTCAAAGTCACTTCCCAGCCTCATAGGCAGCTTTGGCTATATCCTCCTTTATATTTTCTTGTCGAGCTTTGTTCCTATTTCTATTATGTTACTTATAAAGTGTTGTGATATTTGCTTATGGGTCTGTCGCTAAGAGAAGTTGGCTTCAAGCTGTGTTCAGTGAGCCCACAAAAAAAATGATTCAGAAGCAAAAGGGACAGGTTTTTAGGTACCTTTCTTTTGCTTTTTATAAATGAGGGGCCCACATAAGCTTTGGTTTTGGAGCTTTAACTGATGAAACAAAGTTGGAAAACCATTCCACTGGAACATAAGTCCCTCCAATTGAGATATCCTCTTGCTAAACTTCAGAGTCCTAGAATATAGCATGATGACTGGCAGGTACCCAAAAGATATTTCCTACATGAATGACTCTCTGGGCAATGCTGCTTACAATCATCCTCTTCCATTTGAGTTTTTATTCTAAGTGTAGTATAAAAGTTAGTAAACCCTTTCCAGGTTGCCCTGGGAAACCAATGGCTCTCAGACGCAAATCTGGACATTAAAACTATGGTAGTTGTCATCAAAACAGCATTGCTTTAGAAGCATTGAGAGTACGAAGTTTCTTAGCAGCTTTGGTTCATTACCAAAGTAGGCATTATCTTAAAATTGATCTTATCTGAATGTTAAACACACTTAGTTCCTTGTCAGCACACTTAACTCTCCAATATGGTCAATTACCAGATAATAGTGTTCACTTTCTCATGTCTTACTACTTAAATGGTCTGATCAATAAATAAATACACACTGCATTATTAAGAGCTTGCTAATGTCAGACACAAATGGAAGGAGTCTATGAACTTCTAGCCTTTATAAAAAAATACCATTTAAGTTTCCTGTCAATTGTAGGCACTATACAAGTCTCTATTGTGCTCATGGCACTGAAATGTAATTTTCTTTGAACCTCTCATCTACACTATACATGACACATGTAAATGTATGTATGGACTATTTTTATTTGCCCTGAGGTTAAGTGGCATTTCTTTTCTCTTACAAATGAAGAGATGTTTGACCAAATGTATTGGCTCCTCATCAAACCACAAAATATTTAAAGGCATCAAAAGAACTATAGTTCTGAACCCTATAATCTAACAGAGGTGAGAACGTGGTATCCTGCTTGGTGATGGAACTGACTCTCTTTTCTGCAGAAAAGAGTGGGAGACTCAGGGCAGAAAAGGAAGATATTGGGGGAAAGAAACTGGATCTAGTCATTCTTTCACCAAATGCAGATGGTGTCTTAAAAGGAATTTTAGTCACAGTTAATTTTTAAAATTCCTGTTGATCCTTTTCCCAGTAGGCCTTCTCAGAATCTTCCTACATTTATACAGGATGTCTACACTGAACTCTGGTACCTGCAGAAAAAAGAACATTTTAACTACCTACAACAGTATCATTGCTAGCGGGATATGAGTGCAAATTAAGCTAAATAAAAATTTTTAAACATTTTCATCAAGAATTCTCCAAACAAATCCACAAATCCTTCATTTACTTAGAACTAGGTTGAACACTTTGGCCCAGTATTTAGATGACCTGTTCTGCTTCTGCCTCCAATACTTGAATGACTACAACCAAAGAGAGTTACTAAATGTTCTCAATCCATTAAGAGTCTAGTAGGAATGAATCCAATCCACCTTCCACAGAGAAGGAACCAGAAAGAAACAGAAGTTAACACTGCCTGGCATCATACAGTAAGAGGTCGTATCAGTTTGAGACAACTGAAAAAAGAAAGGCTTCTATTTACTGAATGCCTACTAGGTGGTAGACAGTGTAAAAACTAATCTCGTTTTTTTCTGATGTAAATGACTACAGTGCTTTCTGTTAGTGAGCCAATCTTCCTTCTTTCCATATCAAAGTGAGAAAGACAGTGGTCAATATGATATCTGAAGGCATATGATTACCACGAACCTGGCCATGCCCTCCCATGAACCCTACTGAAGTAAAAAGAAAACAGATTAATCATTAAAATACACTGCACTCCTATGATGTCTAAGACGCTCTGTTAGCTACTCTACAAAATTGCCCAAGGAATGGTCTCTGGGGCTGAGAGGTTTATAATCTACTAACAGAAGTAAGATCTAATCATAAAAAGATAACTTGTAAGACAGTTAATTGGCAAATGAGATGAACAGCCTACAGGAGGACTACCAGAGACCAAAGAAGGAAGAGCCTAAAGAGGCTGGGGGAGTTTTGGAAGGTGTTCAAAGAAAGTGTTATTTGAGCTGTTTTTTTTTTTTTTTTCTTTCTTTGTTTTTTTAAGTGTAAAATTCAGAGAAGCATGAAAGAATGGGAGTATAGAGTACCTGGGGTAGCAATATATATGGAACATGGAGATGAAAAAGCTTGAAAAATGTAATTAATTACATAAGTATCTGATGAGTTACAGGAGAATAATAAGTAGCAAATCATAATACTTGGATATTGCATCTGTATAAATCTCTTTAAATAAATAAAGAATTCTAAGAACATAATACTTGTTTTAGAACAGTTAAAAAACCAGACTACCAATTAAGTTCAAATAATTCCATTCTTTCTGACACAACAGTTCATTTCCAAGAATATGTTCTAGGGAAATCCAAAACTCATTTAATAAACATAAAGATGAAAAACTGGACTAAGCCTAGCTGTCCCGCAATTAGGGAACAGTTGTCTACATTACAGTGGATCCATGGAATGGTTCAAAACAGATGCAGAATAATAATTAATAGGCTAAAAAAATATTGCTCAAGAAAATAGCAAAAGGGAAACATTATGTCCCCATTAGGTTACCATCTGTGTACTAACAAAATAAAATTACATATCACATACATGCAGAGGAAAGAATGGGAGGATTTGTATCCCCAAGTCTCTGTTTCTTTAGTTCTAAATGGGGTGGCTAATGTCACCTCAGAGTTACTGAGGTAATTTATCTTTCCTGTGGCACCTTGGTCACTTAGAGACAATACCTGCCTCTTTCCCATCTAACGGTGGACACCTTCACGTTTGCCACTGCGGCTTATGGTTGTCCAAGCTTTAGTACCTTGTGCAGTTCCTGAAAAATGTTCTTTACATATCTGTTGACTAAATGCTAAATGACTCAAACGAAGAACTACATAGAACATTTGCAATCCCAGTTAAGGGATACTGTGCATTTCTAGAGTTTAGGATTTGCCTGTTTTGGGGTATTTTCCTTCCTTAAAAACAAACAGGGCACCTGGGAGGCTTAGTTGGTTAAGCATCTGCCTTGGCTCAGATCATGATCTCAAGGTCCTGGGATCGAGTCCCACACTGGGCTCCCTGCCTAGCAGGGAGCCTGCTTTTCCCTCTCCCTCCCTCTGCTCGTGCTCTCTCTCTCTCAAAAATAAATAAATAAAATCTTAAAAAACAAAACAAAACAACTAAACAAACCTTATTTCGGACTGAAAAAAGAACAACAAAGAGAAAAAGAACCACTATCCTGTCACATATAAAGATAAATATTCCAACTTCTTATAATGAATTTTTCTGGCTTGGAATATCAGAGAACATACTTATTTTTTTTTTATTTTATTTTTATTTTATTATTATTATTTTTTAAAGATTTTAGTTATTTATTTGAGAGAGAGAATGAGATAGAGCATGAGAGGGGGGAGGGTCAGAGGGAGAAGCAGACTCCCTGCTGAGCAGGGAGCCCAATGCGGGACTCGATCCTGGGACTCCAGGATCATGACCTGAGCCGAAGGCAGTCGCTTAACCAACTGAGCCACCCAGGCGCCCAAGAACATACTTATTTTTTAAGACTGTGAGGAATGTTTTACTTTTCTTGGGAAGAAACATTTTAAAACTAAATTCTACCATGGTATTTCAGGATTTGGATGTCTTATCTGATGTAGAATCTCATGAACTGTGTGGTTCAATCTCTGCTCAGCCGGCCCTGCTGAGGAGGAGGTCTGGGAAGGGCAGGGGGCAGAGGAAGAAGCAGTGGAGGACTGAAAAGAACAGGAGGAAGATGACGGAGAACAGAGGAATATTTGGGGACTGACTACTTCTATTCCCCAAGCTGGTCTGGTTCTTGTTTTATTGGAACTATTTTGCCATTCTCAATTGTTACCTGTGTAAACACCGAGTGTGGCGTTAAAGGGAACTGCTCCTGCTGATGGAAGTAATCAATGAGGGTGCCCTAGGCATGGAATCCTGAGGTCTGCATAAATCAGCATTTGTCATCGTTTCAAATGCTAAGAAATTTTTGTGGTTCCGGCATTTCCAGGAAAGGATCAGTTGAGTTTCCATAATAATCACTTCATAGATTCTAACTTTTCCCTTTGAATTGTCAAAAGGTGAAATCTACCCCAAATTAGTGTTCTTTAAGTATATGTGTGTATGTGCATGAGTGCATGTATGACTATATGGATGTATGTGTATGCATATATAAGCAAAGCATATATATGCATATATATAAACATACATAATATATAATCCATATTATAATATATTATTATGACATATGACATATTTATTAAACTGGTTTTCTTGAAGTTCTCTAATTTCAGCAAGTTTTATCCTATTTAATAGCTTCTAGAATTGGAAGACCTCAGGCAGAACCCAATCACCTAACATACAGGCAATTAGTTCAACCAGGGAGCATGTGTGTTATGCTGAACTGACTCACTTGAACATCTTTCACCCTTTCCGTTGGTACTCTTCTTGCTTCTTTGGTGGATGACTGACCTTCTTGAACTCTATGATTTAGCACTTTGGGGTGTTTCTAGAGAATTCAAAGAGTGCCAAATTCTTCTGGTGGGAGGTGACGGCACCTTAGGAACCTTGTCATTATTTAGACAGGAGCTTTAAAACTCAAGCAGCCTAGACATGCTCTGGAAAATAGCCATGAACATGAGCACAGGCCCAAAGAACGGCACAAAGGCTCACAGGAAAGGAGGCTGAGGCTTAAAGAAAAATGAACCCTGGGTCAAAAAACACAACCTAAATACTTCGCTCTGTCATCATTAACTGGTTTGGTATTATCTGTATTTGTATGAGGGTCTCGGTGTAGTTGATGACCCTATTACACAAATCGGCTGCATACCTACTTTTTCCCCAAGTGGAGATGAGACTGGAAATGCAGGTAAGGCCAAGGCCAGTTTTATAGAGAGAGGATGACTTGCGGTCAAGGGATCATTACAGAGAGCAAATTCAATGCCTATCCTGAAAACCAGGCTGACACTCCAGAAAAGAGCAGCTCAGAGACCTCTGCGTAGAACAGTAACAATAAGCGCTTCACAAGCACAGCTCAGAGTCAGCGTTTAGGGAGAAGAAACATTCCATGTGGCAAGTCACTCGTCCTGGCTCAGTTCCTTCTTTTAACTCACTGGTGAGGGAGCCAGGGCAGCAAAAATCAATGATGGAAGAAGAAGAAAGTAGAAAGGCCATTTCTAAGATTCGAAATTAGGCAAAATTAGTCCCAACACCGAATTTTCCTTGAGTAAATTGAGTGGGGAAGGCAACTAACATGAGGCCGCTGTGGGCCTGTTTTACATACATTCATTCATTTTATCTGAACAATCTGATACAGGTATTACTGTCATTTTCTAGATGAGAAAAGTAAGTCTGAGAACGTGTTCTCTTAATACTCCCATCCTTTGAGATAATGGGAAAAGCAGATTGACAAGGACCTATTTAAAATACTTGCTTAATTTTCCTTTTTCCCCCCTTTCAAAGCCAGTATTCGCATATTTTCCCCAAAGAGTTTCCTTTTGGAGGTTCAAGTGTCTCATTTTCACAATAAACAATATTAACTGCTATCTGTCAGATGAAGATGATTTTTTTTGTAAAGATCAAAATTCAGGTCATCAAAAGCATGAATCCTCCCCCACAAAAACAACTAATAATATAAATCACTACAAAGACCTTCTTTAAGGACTATAACTTCCACACCAAAGTCTGAATTCCCATTGTTAAAAATCTAGGTTACTTTAGCACAACAGAAAACACATATATTGCTTTGAGATCTTAGCGGGATTTGGGAGCAGTGAACTTCGTTTTAAAAGCCCACATACCGTATGTAAACTTGGAGGGAGAATGAGTTCTAACAACCCTTTACATATTAGAAATGCTATGAGTGACAAGAAAATCATCCCATTATTTGTTTTAAAGAGGTTGAATAAAGATGTGTTTAAAAATGCTAACAAGCTTCAAAATGCCTTACTTTGTTTGAACTATGTCAATATAATGCTTTGTTTCTTCTGTGGACTCCTGAAATTGAAAACATTCCTAATTTGGTCCCTCAGCTGCAATTTTCCCTTACATGGTCCTTGCAATGGATGGCAGGGCACTCCCTGAGTCTGGACAGCAGTGTGTTATACTTTAAATGTTAATTGGAAAAATGTATTTCATATACAAACATGCTGTACAACATCTTCATGCACAAGAACCCAGCTGCCTTTCCAGTGCTGAATCTGAAAGCTAAGCATTCACATCTTGTGTCCACAGACACTTAATGACTTCACGATAAATCATCCATTCAGCTTTTTTGGACAAGACTTGGATCCATTTCATTTCTTCTACATCTTTTTTTTTTTTTTTTTTGTCAGGGTTCAAGGAGTGAGGTTATTGAGATTAAAATTGAAAGGCAGAGGCAACCCTGCTCATATCCAGGTAACTGAGCCCTTGCCCTGGGATCCATGAATAAGGGGGTCCTTCTCAGGCTCTCATCAAGCTGTGGTCCTCTCTGTGGGGTAAGAGTCCAGCAGGTCATGAGGATGGGCCCACCTGGCTCACAAATCTCTTTTGGATCATGTTCTTCCTACCAGAGGCACAGGAGTCCCCGACCTGATGGTCTCAAGCCCCTTCCAGGGCCTGCATGGGGACTCTCCACCTGAAGACAGGCCCTGCTCTTGGTACACACACACACCTGCAGGCCTGAGAGTGGCCAAGGGGCAGCTGTTTGCTGGAGTGGTGAGAGCATCTGGTATGGATGGAGCCTGGATGTGTGGGATGGGTACCCACTCTTACATACGCAAAATTCCAAAAGAACCAGAATTGCAGAGAGAAGTAAGGTGGGCCTCCATCGGACTCCTGTCCTGAAAGTATTTGGTGTGAACCTGGAGACCCAGAGATGGATTGGTTTTAATGGTGCTTCATCTAAGGGAAGACAGCATGTTGTTAAAATCCTTCCCCCTCATATTGGTCTTCCCATCTAGATCAACAAGAGCACAGTTACGAGGATGAGAGATGATGAGAAAATCCTGCTGGCCAAGTTTATTTAGGAATAATCTACAGAAAAGTCAACTACAGGAGAGAAGAAAATCAACAGATGTAACCTTGTCTAAAGCCTAGTCCTCAACACACACACACACACACACACACACACGCATGCACAACACGCAGAGTGGGCTGTAGACTATGACCACCAAGGCTACACACATTCTAGGTCACTGCCAACCTCCATGCTACATTGTTCTAAGGGATAGGCACCTCCCAAATCAACTCCCAAACTAGTTTACGGCTGCATATTCCAGTTCCTACACACACCTTTTAAATTGGCTTCAACTCGCCAGTAGCCTTTACTCCAGAAAATTTAATGACAATGTATAACACACAACCTTCACATAACACACAAAACCTCAGAATTGGCTTTCTTCCCTCTTTTAACACATTTATTATAGGTGTTAAGTTACAGTAATTCCCAAGCTCAACCCCTAAGAAGCAGAGCTATCTACGTCAGGCTTACCTCATACTGATTTTTTTTTTTTTTTTTTAAGATTTTATTTATTTATTTGACAGAGAAAGACACAGCGAGAGAGGGAACACAAGCAGGGGGAGTGGGAGAGGGAGAAGCAGACTCCCTGCCGAGCAGGCAGCCCGATGCGGGACTCGATCCCGGGACTCCAGGATCATGACCTGAGCCGAAGGCAGTCGCTTAACCAACTGAGCCACCCAGGCGCCCCCTCATACTGATTTTTTGAAGTAGCAAGCTAAGATATTCCCTTCCACACCTTAAAAAAAAAAAAAAAGCCCTCTACTTACTGGTAACATAGACAACGTCTTCACTGAGGTTTTGGAACCTCACAGAGAAGGGTGGAGAGTGTGTAGGTCTTCAAAGGGAAGAGAAAAGCAATTGCTAAGGGAGATGCCAGACAGGAGACATACTGTTCTGGGACAATTAGACCTCAGGAATTCTACTAGAAGGCAAAAGAATAATGACAAAGTAGTAAGGGATGGAAAGATGGGATCCAGGAAACACATAAAGATGGACATCATTGTGGGTTTTAAACGACGTTCTCGGGTCAGAACACAAGACAGACTTTCAAAGACAGGTGGTGGTCTTTCACGAATTGAGGCCGCTTCTGAGCAGGAATTCAGACCCACGGACCTCGCGAAGGCAAAGGAGCAGTGCACCCTGGGGATGGGAATGCAAGCGTGCACTGTTCCCATTTCCTACATGGACGGTGGCTACCCACTCCAAGGCCACCAAAATGTTCCCAAAGTGCTTGCCAAATGCACCTCCTCCTCCAAACCTTGGCCAATGTCTCCCACTCAGAGCCAAACCCTCTTCGGTCCAGTGAACTAATGCTGCTACCCAAACCACCCCACACACAATGTGTCCCCCTCAGTGTTTTCATGTGCTCTGGGAAACACGGTGGGCAATCTCCTGGCATTTATGTGGCATTCCTTAAGGGGTCATTTTGAAGCAACAGGAAAACCTTCGTGAAATTCTACCAAGGAACTGGGACTGGTCCAATTTTCCTACACAAATTTTTACTAGATGGAAATCCAGAAGTTTTGGCCTCTTCTATCCATCATAAAAACGCCCTTTGTTTAAACAAAGTCTCCACTGATGCATTTTCCAGCACATAAGGTAATTTTCAGTGTGGTACAAAACTCACTAGGGTCCTTTAAAACCAGGGGTGAAGGAGGGGGAGGAGGAAAAAAGCACCTACACAGCAGAAGCCTTTATGATCTATAACTGAGTACATACTGCATTTGCAATAATACCACATTTAACCGCCGGGGCTGTAACACGGTAACCCCCACAGCACTGACCAGCCCACAAACAGAACCACGAAACCTGGCAAGGAACTCGATCTGCACTAACAAACCCGACTCGCAGTAAAAGCCATCTGTGCAAGTGCCAATTATCCTCCTCCTCAAATGATTAGGTTCCATCGAGTTTTGCTGACAAGCAAGTTATGCCACATTTTAATAGGCAATAAAATGTATTATTAAATAATTAGTAGCTAAGAAACAGAAATTAGAGGCTACTTCCCCGTACATTCCTCCCCTAGTACTTCAGTTTGTTGATATAAAGCAACTGGATCCTCCAAAGAGGACAGACTGAAACCTGATACAGCAGTTACCGTAAGACAATTAGGAGGCTAATGAGTGTTCACAGAGACTGAAGCAGGAAAGAAATCTAGAAAATTCCACCTAACCCCAGTTATGTCTGACCTGCAGCACGGTCCCGGAGGAGCAGAAATTTCTTCAATCCGCTCCTTGTTCTGAGCACATTAATTAAGCTGTTAAAGGTAAAGGAGTATTGATGTCTTTCCCATCTCCCCTCCGCTCCCCGCAGGTAGTGTCTGGTACTTGTTCAGCCCTAAAGGTACAGTTGCACTAACTGAAAAAAGCCCCACTAAGACCAATTAAGGTCTTTACTAAGAGGCTGAAAAGAAGACAAATGAAGGCAGAAAGCCCGATTACAAGGAACCTTTGTACAGATGTAAAGCAATTAGAGTGGTCCCGGGGGTAAGGCAGCATGGTTCCAGAAGCACACGATTTTACAGCCTGTCTAAACTTGGAACAATCTATCTTTTTTTAGGCTGAGAATAAAAGTGAACCCTATATTAGTGTCATATATCAGCTGCTCGTGCCTGCGATTGGTTCCCGCATGCCTGCTAGAGCCGTAAAGCTTCTCAGAGATCCCCAGTGGAGGGCAACACCTTTATACGCTGTGCTCTCACAGGCAGGAAAAAAGACCTGCGTCGTGTCAGAACTGCTTCACAGAGGGGCCGACGCAGCCGCACGCGCCCAGGGAGGGGGGGGCAGGGCCCGCAAGGAGGGTAGAGGAGAAGTCTCGAAGGAGAGCTGTGAGACGCCCTCTGGAAGACACTGGAGGGGGTCACCCTCAGGAGAACAAAAAGTCCGCCCGGATTACCCTCTCAGGACATTTAGGAAGCAGCCACGTTTCTGTCATTAGCTCTCCTTCTGATCTGGTTAATGCATAACGTTTCAGGGTTTTATCTTTCCATCCTTGATAAGAGCCAACAGATGGGCTCTTGCTAGAGACTCAGATGTAAGAATTTATACTTTGCACTGGATTTCTGGAAGTGAAGTGACCCGAGAGGACAGGGAAGATCAGGAACTGGTACATCCTCCCTCAATAATGTAGGATCAGAAACTCATAAGGCAAGCACAAAAATCCAGAAACCTCGAAACTCTGTATGTATATGTCTGTACAGCTAGCCCTTTCCGACAGAAATACAATGCGAGCAGGGCAGGAAATTTAAAAATTTCTAGTAGCCACACTGAAGAGCTGAAAGGAAACAGAATTGGTTTGGGTAACACAGTTAATCCAATATATTCAAAATATTATCATTTCGACAGGTGAATGCGTTATTGATGAGCTATCTTACGCTACCTTCTTACACCAAGTCTCGGGAATTCAGCACATCTCAGTTTGGACTTGCCCCACGGGAGTGCTCAGGGACCACGTGTGACTCATGGCGGCCATCCTGGACAGCTTCTGCTGCAGGCAGTCAGAACGCAGACTCCCGGCCTGCCACCAACCAGCCAGGACACTATGCCTAAGTGACTTAGGTTTTTAGTGCCTCAAACTGCTCAGCTTAAAGTTGGGAATAATAATATTTCATGTCGCAGGGTTGTTGAGAGGATTAACTTAGATAATCCATGTGAAAAGCTGGTAACAAAGCCCGGCACAAGGTAAAAGCACTCAATAACTATTAGTGATGATTTCTGCTATTACTTTTATAGACCTATCTCAAGTAAAGAAAGG
Organism: Mirounga leonina; assembly: GCF_011800145.1. Classification (NCBI taxonomy): domain Eukaryota; kingdom Metazoa; phylum Chordata; class Mammalia; order Carnivora; family Phocidae; genus Mirounga; species Mirounga leonina. Next base: position 12,935,668 of record NW_023270763.1, on the reverse strand, counting down.
TGCAATTTCCCACCAAGACATGTGTTTTATAAAAGCTTTTAGGGCATCATTCTACGTGGGGTTTCCTCCCTTCTGTCTGTATTTACTGGAGTTGCTAAATGAGTTTTAACAGTGATTTGAGATTCAAGCAAAGTGAGTTTGGAAGACGTGGCTGCATTGGCAATTGCTTCCATCGGATGCCGTACCAGGACTTCGTGCCTGTTCTACACCAGGAAGGCTCAACAGGGGTGGGAATGTGGAGAGTCAGAAATCAACATCTGCTGGAGAGATCCATGTTGCCAGACATCAGCAAATGCTTTCACACTTTAGAAGAATGATTAGCAAGAACACTGACTGTAGGTAAAGAGCTGATAATTGCACAGATCATTTTGATTTTTGATAACTAATAATTCACACTGAGGAACAGCATTAAAAAAAAACGGTGGCATTTCACATTCAACAGAGAAATAATTAACTTTTAAAGTTAGCCAGTAAAAGAAAATGCCAAGGCAGGATGGTGAGGCAGAGCTGACAACAAGAGGGGATACAACGGGACATTAATTAGGTACAAGCAAACATCTTCCCTAATAGCTCATGTTCTCATTCCCAAAATGTCAACAATAGATATTAACACCAGATGCTGGCATTACATCTCCCCTGACAGTGAGTCTGGGCCATGTGTGCATGCTCTGAGAAAAGATTCATGTGATCGAGGAGAAAAATCCAACGGGATAAAGGCAGTGTTTCTTTCTCTTAAATAATTTACAGATCTTTTATGAATGGCAGGGAAATGGGAGCCTAAGAGAGACCTCCACTGAAACAGGAGGGGGGAGAAAGGCTGCATCAAGGGAGGCATCACCACGTGGAGACCACGGTGGTGTCTGTTCCATTCACCTGGGTGCACACTGAACCCCGAGGTGCTCAGCCACCCTCCTGCAGGAGGCTGGGGTGGACCCCTCGAGGCCGGCATTTGAAGCAATCTCCTGAGTGTGTGGCGGTGAAACCACCACTCCTGGGTACGAGACGTAACTGCAGTATTTCAGAAAAAAACCATTTCTGATGATCTAAAAAAAAAGAAAAGTTGTTCCCCATTGGATTCATTTCCATTCGTGTTTTGAGTCCGTCAGAGAAGAGATGTAATGACTATAAGGAATGTGACAGATTTCTCGTACCGAGCAGGACACAATCAGGCACCACTCGGCTGGCTACGTAAGGACTCCGTTAACTTAAGCTCCACGCCCTGCAGGCTAGGTGAAGCTGCCTCTGCCTCGGATGAGCTCTACTTCCAGAGCAACCAGTTGGAAACTCTCTGAATATTGGCCATTGCTCAGGGAGGTGGATTTGGGGCCACTAACCAAGAAGAACAGGCTACAAATAGGCAGACACAAATGTGGCGGGAATGCATACGAAGTAACTGGCTAATCACAACGACTATCTTTGCAGTCCACTCTTGAACAGATGGAACAAATTCCTCTCCAACATCTGGGCCTCTGCATGCGCTGTGTCCTTCACCGAGAAGGTGCTCCTCTCTGGACTTCCCCTTCTCACCTAAGTCTTTCTGTCTCCGTTTAGAATGTCACGGCCTCAGGAGGAATTTCCAGGCCTGCCCTCCCTAACGTAGGTCCCACCCGACCCTCCATCTCCACTATTCTCCATCAAGGCCTCTTCGCCTTGGCTGTTGTTTTTCTAAACAGCACCTCTCACACATGTGCTAATTCGCTTCTTTATTGTACTGGAAGTTCTGAGGAGGTACTGCCTGTCCTGTTTACTTCCGTGAGCTCAGGCCTGAAATACAGTAGGAGCTCAGCATATGTTCGATGAACACTGTTGAAATGTCTGCTGCCTCTTACTGCTGTTGACTCAATCTTGGACCAAGAAAAACCAAAGAAGCTCCCAGGGGCTGACAGAATAACTTAGGTTGAGAAGTATCTAGAAAACAAACCAACCAAGCCAGAGGCTTCCTCTGAACAAAACCTGAAGAGCACAAATGAGTAAGACAGACTGTCTGCACTCAGGGAGTTTATAATCTAGAAGAGGAATGTGTACAGGTAGGCAAAGATTCAGATTAAAAAGTCACTGGACTGATGGATGCTGGTCAGGCCATGGGGTCAGTATAGGTCCTGGGCTGGGGTTCTCAGAGCCTCCTGACAACCACGACAAACCACCTTGGAAAACTAATGGCACAGTCCAGGGGTTAAGAGCATGATCTCTAGAGTCAGGCTGCCTAGATTCATAACTCAGGAATCTTGATGTTTGGGGCTGCCTGGTGGCTCAGGTCACGATCTCAGGGTCCTGGGATCGAGTCCCCCATCAGGCACCCTGCTCAGCAGGGAGTCTGCTTCTCCCTCTCCCTCTGACCCTCCTCCCTGCTTGTGCTCTTTCTCTGTCTCAAACAGATAAATAAAATCTTTAAAAAAAAAAAAGGAATCTTGATGTTTAAGGTAAGTTCCTTAAAATCCTTGCCCCTCAGTTTTCTTATCTGTTATGTGGGGGTATTAGTAGTATTTACATCACAGTTGTTATGAGGATTAAATATTTGTGAAGTGCTTCGAAGCATGCCTCATACACAGGAGACACTCAACAAACAGCTATTAAAACTAAATGGTCTCTTCAAGGCCCAGAAAACTTGTTTACCAGTTAATTCCATCCAACTTGCATCTATTTTGGCCCATCGATTCCAATTACGGTATTTGGGCCCAGGCAACTTGCCTTTCAGTTCTCCTACTGTCCTGAGACTCTAGCATCTAGCATTGACTATGAGCTTAAATCCCAAGTTTGCCATCTTTCAACCACAAACCCTGATCTAGCCCCATCAGCTCCCTCTTACCCTTCATCCAACTTTTGCTAGTGGCCAGAAGAGGACATGAAGCCCTGTCCCAGTGCTTGGTATTATTTCATATTTGGTTTCCCTTCCAGAAAATATGAGCTTTACAGAGGTAAAGTATATGACACTTGGACTGGAATCCGGGCCTTGACATCCAGATGATTAAGAAGAGAAATGAGATTTTTGCGCTTAAGCAATCTTTGCTAATATATTTCATTCAGAAATCAACTCTTCCTTGAATTCAGAGCCCCTAAATGAATATAAAATAATTTCTGTCCATGGGCTCAAAGTATCCATTATGTATAAGGCAAGATACTAGGCACCATGGGAGGAAAAAAAAAAAATCCATAAAACAAGATCTGTCTTCAAAGGCTGATTATGTTACAGTGTAACACTAACCTCTGATTTTTCTAAGGATCAATTGCATTCTGGTTTTGAGCACAAAGATTTAAGCACTGAAGTGCCAATGACTTAAACCACAAAAAAAAGTCCTTAAAGTACCATGGGTAAATAATCATCTTTGTGATGATTTTGGAATTTTACTTTAATCAAATCCAGTAAGATGTTCCAAATATCATTTATCCTTTAACAATCAACGCTCAATCTCTAAATCCTGGCTTTTACTTTAATCACTCATGAAAATTCTATTATTCAAGTGCTGACTGTGGTCTGTCTTGCTGTGCACCAAGCCGCACAACCACCAAGCCCACAACCTGCTCGGCGTCCCCCATGCCACCACCCGGGCACTGGAGCCAGAAGAGAACCTGGGAGCACAGGGTGCTGAGTCAGGCTGCCTGGGATCTGCTCTGGTAAGTCTTTTCCCCATACGAAGGAAGGGCGAGTGGCTAAGAGCTCTATCAATCAGGAGCTGAGCCGGAAGTTTCCCTGGAGAGACTGATTTGAGGAGGCCATCCACAGAAGTTGGAAAGCATGACGTACCGTTAAAGGAATTGCCAAGGAAGAGAAGATGGGGGAGAAATGGAAGCTAACTGGTAAGTATCACTGAGGGTTGGCGAACACCGACTAAAGAGGCAGTGAACCCTTTGTCACAGGAGGTTATGGCTATGGGGCCATTTGGAGAAAAGGGGTACAGGAGACTTTCCAGATGGAAATTGGAACAGATGACCTTTACATACTCGCCCAACCCTGAGATGACATGACTCTCATCCCAATAAATGCTGGATGAGTGCGAGTTCTATTAGAGCAACCCTCGATAGAAGACCATGTGCTCTCCACCAATTCTTCCAGGTTGCAGGTCACAGGGCAGGCAGGACCAGAAGACTTCACAAAGCAGTGAGAGGCTTATTGGTACAGAGGGCTTTGTTTCCAAACTTCTCTGAGTCAAAGGCACATTAGACCCTGCTTTGCAAACAGCCACCTGTCTACTTATCTGAGACAAGTAATAGCATATGCTGGGAGAGTACAACAGGCGGCCTGAGGAGCCAAGATGTCTTTTCTTGCATGTTTTCCCAATTAACTCTATTCTTGGACGCCTTTGAAGAAAAGAGTCCCTCCTGAAAACATCGCAGAGTTTGGAGAAAAGAGGGAGTTTCAAGCAGTATTGGTAATTCTAAACTTGTCAAATGGAAAAGCTTCATTCCAAAACAAATGTGGGTTTTTTTTTTTTGGAGGGGCCGAGGGGTGGGTGTGTGTGTGTGGGGGGGAAACTGCTAGCCAAATGTCATCTTTGCTTATTCTTGATAAAATGTCTCCTAATCCTCAAAAGGTTCTAAGCCATGTTGATCATCTTTTAAAATAAGGTCACTGAATTTAGAGAGCCAAGAAGACTGCAGTTCTCTGAATGTGTTAACACCACCCAGTATAGCAGATCTATCTGAGGTCAGACGCTTTTTCAAAACTCCAGCTTACATGGCCTTCTCTCAAAATACAGTCAAGTGCATCAGACTTAGCATTTAGGTGAGGGTTGGACTTGAAATGGGTGTGACCCTATGACAGGGCAGGAACTGAGAGATTAGGAAAAACGCAGTGTCAGGAAATAAGAAAATCCCTAGGATTCAGTGAAAGAACAATTAGGTTCCTCTCGCTCATGCTTCATATTTTTTTCTGACACTAGGTTTTCTTGCCTTTACCTTGTAAATATTTCTCATTAATTTCTGCTCTGCCCTGTCTACCATATTGCCTAGGTTCAGATTCTCAGCCACTTCCCTTTCGAGCCCACGCTCTGCAGAAAAACCAGTCATGTTTCAGGGCCTGGATTAGGGTAAGGCAAGTGAGGTACCCAGGGCACAAAATTTAAGGAGGCATCATTCTCAGGGTTGTGTAAGTACCAATCTTGAACTTCACATCCCTCTCTTTGTGTTTTGTACCTTAGGTGCCTCTCTTGCCTCATCCTGATCCTGGTTCTAAAACTTAGCAAGTATCTCTAATGCTCCACAACACTCACACCGTGAATGCCATTTGCTGGATCTCATGGTGGGCTACCTTTCCATGGGCAACTGTCAGGATGGTCACAGTCCCACACCAAACACCAGCAGGCCTTTCCTCACACAGTTCCCCAGACGCACATTTCACTTTACACATCTGATCTATGCTGCACCACACTCCCCCTTCACGAAATCCCTACCTTCTCTTCATCCCTGCCCGAATTCCTATAAATATGAATATAAAGGAATAATATACAAAATTTTATATATATAAAGGAACATATATAAAATTTCCCTTCCATGTTTCCATCTTAGGAGCCTTCCCTAAACCCACCACTTCCTTTTTCCTCCTCCTCTATACTCCACCACACACATTGTAACTATTTCTATTACGATATTTACCACAGAGTACTGTCTTTAACTGGGCATGTCAGTTGCTTGTGGTTCCAATCTAGTGAGGAACACGTAGTGTCCACCCATCTAGGCATCCCCACAAGTCCTAGCATATAGCTGGCCTTCAGTACATGTTTGCTGAGTACGTGAATGTGCATTCTGCTGAACACATACCCTTAGTGTTCTCCCTTTTATCCTCTACATAGATCAATTCCGGGTCCAAAGCAACAAGAGGAGACTTCCAATCATGGGAGAAGGAACCAGACTTTTCAGAACACGGGTCTGTCCAGCTTGCTAAGTTTGCCTTGTCTGTGTGAACTGAAGAGGTCCATGATAGTGCGACTGGCTGCCGTGAGCAAAGTTAACATGTTTGTTAAACATCATTGATAAAGATGATTAAATATTCCATTTCTGTTTCCTTTAATTAACTATAATTAAAACATCACAGGGAGTCGGTAAAACCCATTTGCATATACTCTTTGGAGAGGTGTTCAGTACTGTCCCGTCTTTGAGATTTGGAAGGCTCCATAAATGAGCTTATGTTGGCTGATTCCTCCCACCTCTCCTTTCAGAAACAAACCAGCATTTTGGCTATTTTAAAAACTACAAAGTCTTTTCCAACTTTAGAAGAAAACACTGGCTTGGTAGAATACAGAATGATCCACAGAGAACACAAGCCTAGAAAATGCCTTGTGTTGAACTCCTAAGAGCACCAGGAAAAGTCTGACCGGTCGTAAAGCGAGGAGAAGGGATAGCAAGAGGGTGCAGAGGGCAGCCTGTTTTCTGTCGGTAAGTCTGCAGCTGTGTGTCAGTAGGGCAGGGTGCTTAGGAGTAGAAGAGGCCTGGACCTGCCCGGTCCAATATGGTAGCCATTAGCCACATGGGCCCATCTGAATTTAAACTAATTAAAAGTAAATAAAATTAAAATTTCTTCAGTCTCACACCTCAAGGGCTCAATAGCCACGAGCTAGTGCCTATGTACTGGACGGGGCAGGTACAGAACACATCCATTACCACACAAGTTCTACGGGACAGTGATGGCATGGACAGTGGAAACTCACATATCAGCCTCCACAGCCCCATGAGCAACGATGCCCATTCTTACCCCTAGTTCATAATAAATATGCACACATCAAGCATTTCCTTATCCATCTTCTTGCAAGCAAGTGGCTTCTCTAAAGGGGGTTAATAGTTTATATGCTATAGGACCGGAAGCTGCCATTACAGCTTCCCTCCTAAGTTAAAAATGAACAGTATCAACTGAGATACCCAGAGCTGGCTCACTTAAGAGATCCAAAGTGACGGATGGCCACTAGAAATTTGAGAACAGTTTAACAGCGAATGAGCCCAAGAATCACTCCAAGGCAGGGAGAGGGAGGAGAGACAGAGCACTGAATGCACAGATTAGCAATCACTGATGGGGACCCAGGGGGCTGCAGGGGCTGGGAAATCAAGCACTGCAGCCCCAGGCCTCCAAGAGCATTCTGATTCCAAGGAGCAGTATGTTTCATCCCTCAGGAGGGGCAGCCCTGCTCAACTCTAGCTGTTCCCAGCTCTTGTCTCCTACTTAAAAAATGAAAGACATCAAGGAAAACAGCTTCTTTAGCTGAAGTGATACACTATTAAGTGCCAACTAGTGAAAATTTCTAAGCACTGTGTCCAGCTAGACTTGCACCCTGAGTCAACAAGTTGTCCACTGCTTGCCCCTTCTATAGGTCTGTGCTCACGTTTTAAATAAACACTAACAGATTCCACTCTGTAAGAGGTGAACCGAAAATCCTAAGATCCAATCTGAAAGAGAAGCCAAGGGCATTCATTTCCAAGCATTAGACTGGTTTCACATGAGGTGATTAGACTCTTCCGTGCTAATTGCACTAGAAAGAACTAATTAGAAAAATCTACCATTCAGCTAATGAGAGCTGGGCCCTAACTATCTCAGTGCTTAACTTCTCAGGTTGTAAAATACCACTTTCTTTTTTTCATGCCCCATCTGAGAAAGTTGTCACTGTGTTAAATTTCAGCAGGCGAGCTAGGCATTAAATAACTGAAGCATCATTTACAAAACACCCCCCCATGCTATAGGTCACTGGGGCTCCACCCAGGATTGCTTCCTATTTCAGAAGGGTAAATATGATAGATCAAAGACTGCGAACTAGCAGTAGAGTGAACTGGTAATGAATTTTGCCCCATTTCTCAGCACAACCTTCTTGGTGCCTTTGTGCCTTTTATTCCGGGGCCTGTTAATAATGCAGGATAAGGAATTTCACACGTAATGCTGCTACTCCCAGATGAAGAGTTCATTAAAAAGCAATGATACCACCTGATTGAGACTCACGTCCCTGCCAAAGGTTGCAGCATTTATCAGGAAGCTGACGGAATGAGAATAATGAAGAGCTAATAAATCAGAGTCCCTCATTGTACAGTAAACTCATTATATAGTAAACAGTAGAGAGTCAACATTGGAAAATAGGAATCTGGCCATATTATTCGGATGAGGGCTGTCACAAAGTTTTCTTTCCTTTTTTTAAAGATTTTATTTATTTATGTATGTATTTATTTATTTATTTGAGAGAGAGAGAGCATGAGCAGGGGCAGGAGGAGACGGGACAGAGGGAGAGGGAGAAGCAGACTCCTTGCTGAGCCTGGAGCCCAACGTGGGGCTTGATCCCAGGATCCTGAGATCATGACCTGAGCCGAACGCAGATGCTTAACCGACTGAGCCACCCAGGCACCCCCCCAAAGTTTTCTTAGAAGAATAAGTTCAGAGGAAGCTTTGAGTTTCAAATAATTCACATATTATGTCCACTTAAGAAATGCCTCTGCAGCTCAACACCCTTCCCAAAAAAGCATTTTTTTTTCAAAAAAGTTTACAGTCCTCTTGGCAGGAGCCCAGATCCTATATGCTGCAAGATGATGTGTGAAATTAGCAGAAATGTAAATGTCAGAACTTCTGTTTTTGGAATTAAATGCTAGAGACTCTCTATCTAGGATCCCCATTCCCTACCTCAAGGTAGAAAGTTTTCAAGAAGACAAAAATTCGCATGTTCAAGTACACAGAGGATGCTGACATTAACTCCTGAATTTCCAATGAGGATCAAGAAGGAGAAGTAAACTCGCCTTCCCAAATAAGCTCTGGAGAGCAGGGATGCTAGCTGCAAAGTAGGTATGTTTCATATGTCTGTCCTTAATTACTCATAACCTGACTTGATGGGGTTGGATTAAGGGCCATTTTGGGGGTTACCTGGCTATTCATTAGCACTTCTAAGCAGACAGTGTGAAATACGGAGTGAGATTCAGATCCTTCCCTTGTGTCTTTTGTGAACAAATGTCAGAAAGGACTTGTTAGGGCAAAGGAGTACAACCAACGGTTATAATAAGGTTTGAGGAAAATCTGGAGATTTCATTTTGTAGGTATACCTCACCCACCCCTTATGCATATTTCTCCTGACAGTTCTGATGCATTCTTTAATTTTTTTTTTTTAAATCACGTGTTATTCCAAAGGCTCTTAGGTTACTACAGTACGTGAACAAACATGATAGGTAATGGGAGAGACCAACTAATAGCACAGTACCCATGCATGTACTGTTATCCCCATTTTACAGATGAGAAAACAGGGAGGTTAAGGATTGCTTGGTATTAACCAGCTGAGTGACAGAAGTGGGATTTCGAACCCAGCAGATCACGTGTTCAACTTCAGATTACTTCTTTCCTTTCAGAGTGTCCCTAGCATCCTCAAACTGATTTATGCACTTCCCAGCAGTATTTTGCTTTGAATTTCACCACAAGGCATAATTATGCCCAGTATATTTTTTAAAGGCAGCCATCATAAATTAATCAGGACCTCTCTGTAAGTAAGCAGCAAGAAAAAAAAGATATCAAGACTTTTGTCAGAAAATAAATTCTCCTTAACACAGAAATGGGGCTGGGTTGGAACTGAAAGGCTCTTCCCGCAATGGTCTTAAGTCTATTTTTTTTTTTTTTTTGCTCAAGATTTTCATCTTGACTCCTTCATGAACCAAAAAATAAATAAATAAATAAATAAATAAATAAATCCAAGCCCTATTCTCTCTACCCTATCTCTAACAATGTGAGGCCTAAAGAAGTGAAACACTGTGGGCAACATTAGGGCAAGTTGCTAACTGAATAATGAAGGAAAACCTCAGGTCTTCCCTCCCAGGTTATCATCGGTAACAATTCAGTGGCTTGGTCTTTCCCCACGGTCAAGAAGGAAGGGTCAACAGCGGTATTCAACAGGAGTGTCAGACTGTCCTCTTGTTTTCACTCATGTATAATCCTTATTAATACAATGAATGGCCCAGAAATGAGGACAGAGACAAATTCCAGGAAATACTGCTAACATCACATAATTAGAAAAAGCTACTGGAAGAGAAAACATTACTTCAAATGTTGAAAAAAAATCTACACATTGTTTTGCAAAACAGAGATTTGATGGCAATACTCAATATCCCAGTTGGATTGATACAGACAGAGAAAGCAGATTATACCAGTGCAGCTAGATAATAACACTAACAAGAAATATTTAATGAAATACTTTAAAGGTGATTAAGAAATTATTCCTTGGAATCCAATTAATATTCATAACATTATTATTTCTGTTTTTTTAATGAGGAAACTGAGAAACAAAGAGGAGGCTGAGGAGATGGGTTAGGTGGAATGGTCTGGTACACAAGGCAGGAAAAGGGGCCGGAGTCACTGAGGGGGCCTTTTCAGGAAGCTCATGTCTTCTCCGGGGCCGACACGGACAGAAACGCAGAGGGATTCACTCCTGAATTGGTATCATCATAAACATTTCCCTAGGTTGCTTATCACTGAATTTCCTCTGGACTCTAATTGGGAAGACTAAAATAACCATCTTGCCTGGCAGACTCTGAGAGCAGAGGCAGGAGACACAACAGCAATTACACAATTCAGGCAACATTTTTCACTAACTTTTCCAACGATCTCCCATCACTGGGAGAGAACTTTGTTTCCTTTGTCAAATTTCCCGAAAAGACAGTCTCTGCTATCTCTAATATTGGCTGTATCTAAACATCAAGTGCAACCATGATATCCTTTAATAGTTAATCCTCCAACATGTAATTAGGCATTCACATGACAATCAAAACCATGACTATATTTCATGTTTGCCTTCCCTTTCAAGCCCTCTACTAGAGGGGCACTTACTCTGTCAAATCTGCTATAGTAATCAAAACATTGAAATTACTTCTTTCCACACTAAATATACTGGAACTGGTTGTTTGATTAAATGTAGAGCAGAGAGTGCAATTTGCTAAATTACAAGTATTCTGAACATGTAAATATAGTTTAATTACTGCAATTAAAGAAGATTACTGGAGATTGGCAGATGGGAATGTAATGCTGTTTTAATTAGAGTTTTTAATGCACTGTAACATAAGCATAATATTAACCCTTTATCCTAGAAGAGGTAGCTGGTCTTTGAAAAATTAGTATTTAAAAATGTATTAGAGCTAGTGTTTCGTAACAAGGGCTAGACTGAGTCACACTGCCCTGGAAGCCATCAGTGAGAAGAATCATAGTTTCTAAGAACGGGAAACTGAGGCAGAGAGCGATGACAGCCAACACACCTGCTGGAGTACCACCTATGAACATATATGCAAGCATGCATGAATACATGTGTGCGCGCACAGATCAGCACAGACCTCACCGGCTGCTTTTCATAGAAGAAGAATGTTGCCACAACCTCAACGACTGAAGGGACTTCCAGGCCGTGAGATGTTTCATGGAGCCCGGGCTTAGCAAACACGAAAAGAAAAAGTATTTCAAAAATGCATTTATTTTAAAAAACGCATTTATTCACCTCCAAGGAAACTCTAGCACAGATGCAGCTGATGCTCTACAGAGGGAGGCCAGTATATTCTTATTATTCACCTTCCAGAACCATACAGGCTATATAAAGTAATATTCCAGAACGTAAGAAGCAATCTTTGTCATCTTGAAAGCTATCACTTGCAACATTTTATCCATTTAAGTCAATAGCCTATTAGAAATTCTAATTGAAAGTTCAATAGTCAGCTTGGAGCCTTACAATAGAGGTTACCTTTTGGAAAGCCATTTAAAGTCTTAATCTCTTTATCATTTGGTATTTTGAAGCCTAACTTTGTTCTTGTTAGGCAGATCAATGGCATTAATTTACAAAATGGGGGAAAATGTCACCCTTCATCCTTTAAGTCTCAGCTCAGTGAAGAGCAGCATAAGCGAATCTGATCACTGCTTTCCCATATTAGCAGCAAACGGTGCCATGGGAGGCTTGACCTACAAATTTTAATTACTGCATGAAAAATTCAGTTCCTAGAGATGAAGAGAGGCTTGAGCAAAAAAGCAGGGGCCCACCTTGTGCACGTCTGCTGAGTTTTAAGTCTTCAAGACTCTGAATCACTGGCCAACACCACAGTCAATGAAAGAGGTTTACTATGTCTGAGAACAAGTCACAAACTTCAAAACAAAGCAAGACCAAGACCAAAGACACCGGGGCAGATAAGCTTCTAAGGGAAAAGCTGTGAAAGAGAATACACTTCTGTTTTACTGAGCATACGGCACCTTGAAGGGTCATGCACACACTTATCAATTTGGAAAAAAAAAAAAAAAAAGGTGGTCATGGAGCTAATTCAGTTAGGAGTTACAGCCTCGGATGCAAGCATCCCGACAAAAATCAGAGAGGCAGTCTTGGTGCTCTGCTATGGGCTAAAAAACATTCTTAGCACTTGGGAAGGAATTACTTTCACCCAAAATAAAAGAAACAGATTCTGACTGTGTAGACATGATGGCGAATTTGTGGTGGCAGAAAAACCAATAAAAATAAGTCATCTAAAAATTAAAGCCAAAAGTCGTACACGGTAGGCATATCTACTGCTGTAGTAAGCAGAAATAAGGGCAAGGCTGTCAGCTTCTGTGTTCTAGAAGCTAAGGGAGCAGACCTACACAACTGCCATCTTACATGTAGGCGGAAACATGTGCATTTGTCAACATAACTTTGAAGCAATCATTTAACACACAGGTACACGCATCTGTACTTAAACGAAGGGACCAGAAGGCCACAGAGGAATGTTAACAGTAGCTACCCTGTGGGAGTAGAAGCTTGTTCGGGGGTGGGGGTGCGTCAGGGGCTTTTGCTTTTTAGTTCGGATACTTTTTAAAAATTGCTCAGGTTTTTAAAATTACTAACCTGTATGGCTTTCCGAATTGTTAACAAGCCAACTTTTTTAAAAAGAAGAAAAATAAAATTTGTATTTGATGTTACAGCCTAAGAGCCTGTGAATCTTTTTAGAAAGAAAGATTTTTTTTTTTTTTAAATATGAAAGAGAGCACCATTTGCTTCCAAAATTTAGACTTTTTAGTTTTAGGCTTTCTTAAAAATTAGGCTCCCTTATTTACTTCCAAAGCTTGCTGCTACTACAGAACTGTGTTAACCTGAGTCTTGGTGAATCACTTTACGTGTCTATTATTCAACTTATGTGGGGACGCGTTTCTGCCTTTCTCCATACAGGGTCCAGTACTGGGTCATGCACTTGGCATCTTCCTTAGTATCACTTGATGATGGTGATAGGGCAATACTGACCTTGCAACCATGGATGGATGGATGCATTTTCCATGCAGTCCTAGCTACTGTTGGCTAAAACTTAGAAGTCAAACAGCTTTCTGATGACTAAACCATATTTATCTTTTCATTTCTGATCTGATCGCCACATCCTTCTCACCCAAGACATGCCTCACTGTCACCTCCTGACACCAACAGCTGGAATTCTGTGATGAAGTATCCTAATGAAAAAGCCATTAGCAATTTGTACCAGGTGCTCCTGGGCTTTTCTGTCCCTGCACTTAGGTTAACAGCATGCTGGAAGGTCTCTAGAAAAGACAGAGGCACCTGGTTAAAGAGCTAAACAGTCACATCCCTGATATGCCTTGGCCACTGACACAGATGGGCTGGTCCTTAGGTCAGGGCCCACTACTTGGAAGGCACAGAATCCCACGAATTGGTTGCCCTTGGAGGATAGGGCTAACTAGAACAAGCGTAGGGAGGGAAACGTCGCTGGCCTCAGATCTGGGCAGGAGAGCATGTTCAGGAAGGCAAACCTTGAGCACACTTATTGAGTCCGGCTTCTAGCAGGAGCCAGGACCCATCCTCTGTTGAGACTTCAGGAAAGGGCTTGGGGATATACACAACAAAAGTCATTGCCATGAGATGGAAAAGAACACATGCTCAATATAAGAAAGCATGAGATGCAAAAACTCAGCTTCCCTGAAGTGTGGCATTTTCAAAGCCCACACATCATAACAACTTTGAATTCCGAGACGCCTAAACAGGAAGCCCCTGAGGTTCCATCTGTCTCCCTGACTAGAAGGACAGCTGAGGAACCATGCTGCTGTCTGGAAGAGGGCTGGCAGAAATCTCAGGAACCTTGGCCCAGGAGCTAAGAATGTGCAGTCATTCCTCTCTCCAGTCTAATTTACAGCCCTGACAAAAGCTGTTGGCTTATTACCAGGTCTGTCTCTGTACATAACTAGAAATGAACCACCAAAAAGAGTTGGCTCACTTCTTAATTTTGTTTTTATCCTTAAGTTTTAAAAAATCAAAGGATTTATCATCACATGATATTAAAGAAATTCAGTATTTCCTTTGTTCTACATAACACCTTACCACCAAAATTAAGAAAGGAAGATTGTTAGACGGATGTGAAAGTCAATAGGAAAGAAGTGGAGACACAAAAGTAGAGAACATGAGCTGAGATCGTAATTCTTGGTTTGACTGGGCTCTGAAGCCCTGAGGAGCTCCAGAATGCTGACCAGTAAAGGCATGCTGGCATTCAAGGTCCTCCCCGGTGTACCGAGCGTCCGCCCTTCCCAGGCATGTGACTAGTCTTCTGCTCTGTAATATTCTCTTCCAGTGACTTGATTTCGACTGTGCAGTCATCTCTGCACACACGAGTCATATTCCTAGCGCTGTACTTCAGCTACTTACTTCTCCAGACTCCACATTTCCCTTTATTTATATCAACCCTACTCTTTAAGATTCTACCCACCATACCAACATCTCAAGTGATGTAGGAAAGGATTTGACAAAATCCAACACTTTCCATGATAAAAACACTCTGAAAACTATCAATAGGAAGGAAGTTTTTTAACACAATAAAGAACATTTCTGAAAAACCCAAAGCTAACATCAGACTTGGGGAGAAATACTGAAAGCTCTCTCCCCTAAGACCATGAACAAGTCAAGGGTGCCCACATTCACTAATGCAATGAAACACTGTATCAGAAGTTCTAACCAGAGCAATCAGGCAAGGAAAAAAAAAGGGCGTCTATCTCTATTTACAGATGAAATGATTCTATATACAGAAAATCCCAAAGCTAATAAAATGAATTCAGCCAAGTTGCAAGGTACAAGACCAACACACAAAACTCCGTCGTGTTTCTATATACCAGTAATGCACCATCCAAAAAGGAAATTAAAAAAACTATTCCATTTACAGTAGCATCCCAAAGAATAAAATACCTATTTAACCAAAGAGGTAACACACTTGTACACTGAAAACTACAAAACAAACATTGCTAAAAGAAATTCAAGACCCAAAGAAATGAAGGACACCATTGTTCATCGAATGGAAGACTTCATATTGTTATGATGTCAACACTACCCAATGTGATCTACAGATTCAAAGCAATCTCTACAAAATTTGTATCCTAAAATGAAGCCTCTCTCCCTCATCATGGTACTGAGACGCAAACGTGAGGCCCAGGCGAATTCATTGGCTGGGAGCAGGGGTCCAGGAGCTGACTGTGGGGGTTAGGGAACACTACTCACTCTTTAGAAGGGCCTAAAAGGAACCACCCATGCCTCCACCAACACTGCTTTAGGCTGAAAAGATATTATAATAGTTATCCTATGCTAATGCTTATGTGGATACGAGCAGAAATAAAATGAAAATTATGTGATGATCTTCACATGCCAAAGCAGGTCAGAAGACAAAAATACTACAAAACAGGGAATTTAAGGAGGAAATGGTGAATAGAGGAGGTTCTCAGAGGAAGATGGCTCAGACTAACACCTTCACTGCATTTTGAAGGGCATAAAAGGATGCCCAGAATATCCAAATCCACAAGTTGTAGGGTGCTGAACTAGCTGTACCTTTTATTCAGAAAGAAAAATCTCAAATGAAAAATAAAAGGTTGCAAAACATTCTGAGAAAATGCCACAAGCCACCTTCTGCCATCCCCTAAAAACCCAGCCCCTCCTAACAGAGAAAGACATGTATCATATGACCTCACTGATACGAGGAATTCTTAATCGCAGGAAACAAACTGAGGGTTGCTGGAGTGGGGGGTGGGGTGAGAGGGATGGGCTGACTGGGCGATAGACACTGGGGAGGGTAGGTGCTCTGGTAAGCACTGTGAATTGTGCAAGACTGTTGAATCTCAGATCTGTACCTCTGAAACAAATAATGCAATATATGTTAAGAAAAAAAAACAAAGAAGAAGGTAGCAGGAGGGGAAGAATGAAGGGGGGGAAATTGGAGGGGTAGACGAACCATGAGAGATGATGGACTCTGAAAAACAAACAGGGTTCTAGAGGGGAGGGGGGTGGGAGGATGGGTTAGCCTGGTGGTGGGTATTGAGGAGGGCACATTCTGCATGGAGCACTGAGTGGTATGCACAAACAATGAATCACAGAACACTACATCTAAAACTAATGATGTAATGTATGGGGAATTAACATAGGAATAAAAAAAAAAAGAAGATGTGGTATATATATACAATGGAATATTATGCAGCCAACAAAAGGAGTGAGATCTTGCCATTTGCAACAACGTGGATGGAACTGGAGGGTATTATGTTGAGCAAAATAAGTCAAACAGAGAAAGACATGTATCATATGACCTCACTGATACGAGGAATTCTTAATCGCAGGAAACAAACTGAGGGTTGCTGGAGTGGGGGGTGGGGTGGGAGGGAAGGGGTGACTGGGCGATAGACACTGGGGAGGGTATGTGCTATGGTGAGCACTGTGAATTGTGTGAGACTGTTGAATCGCAGACCTGTACCTCTGAAACAAATAATGCAATATATGTTAAGAAAAAAAAAAAGAAGAAGGAGGTAGCGGGAGGGGAAGAATGAAGCGGGGGAAATCGGAGGGGTAGACGAACCATGAGAGATGATGGACTCTGAAAAACAAACAGGGTTCTAGAGGGGAGGGCGGTGGGAGGATGGGTTAGCCTGGTGGTGGGTATTGAGGAGGGCACATTCTGCATGGAGCACTGGGTGTTATGCACAAACAACGAATCATGGAACACTGCATCTAAAACTAATGATGTAATGTATGGGGATTAACATAACAATAAAAAATTTAAAAAACAAAAACAAAACCAGCCCCTCCTTCTGCGTTAGAAGAACTATTCCCAAAGCAATTTTCTTTGGAGGAACAAATCTGTACAATGCCGTATCTGAAGAATGTTCTCTCTCCATTTCCCTTTCTACCATAACCAGCTCCCCAAAATGCACGCAGAAAGCTGACAGGTAAAGCAGCTCCTGAGGTTATTCTAGAAGCCAGTGCTTTCTAGACATATTGAGCAAAGTAGTCCTTTCAGAGGCCAGGAAGACACAGGACTACAAACACAAAAGGCTCCATTTGGAAACCCATGAATACCCCTATTATCCTAAAAACTAAGCATGGAGCCATGCATTTCATGCCTACTGCCACCTGTGATTATGTTTTTATAGTCATTACCACGCACTTTGATGGTCACATTGTTCAAAGGCCTCAACAAGCGTGCTAATGTGACTTGAGCACTTCCTGTGTCTTCACTGCTGCCACCCCAGTAAGCACACTTATTTATTTCATGACAAGGGAGAAAAGAAACCCAACCTGGCCCTAAACAATCACTTAAGAGTAAAACTGATCTGATCTCTTGGAAGTGACCGTAGGCCCCATGTTCAAGTAAATAAAGAGAATGATGCACGAAGCAGAGTACCTGGGCCTCTAGCCTCGTTTAGCCAGCTCCAGGTAAAATCAAGAAAGGGGCATGGCCAACCTTCACCCTCTATGGCCTGGGGGAGTCAGAGCTCACTGGGGAGTTCAGTGTAGGAAAAGGGAGTTATATTAGGCAGTGCTGAGAGAACGATCCAGAGGAGTTTTTGTGGTGGTGCTGTGTGCACGTGTGTGCATGTACATGCGTGTAATGGGAAATTCATGGCGTAAAGAAACACCAAACACTGGCGGGGCAGAGATTAGGTGGCTCAGGCCGCTGAACGGGAGCTGCTGAACCATCCTGGTGCCCCGGGAGAATCAGAGAGGGCCAATCAGGCCTTCAGGACAGGGGCTGGAAGTGAGTAAGAAGCCCAGCAAAGGCCCAGGGGAGAGCAGAGCTGCAATCAGATCCCTCTGGAGATGGGTGGAGAGGCAATCAGGAAGCCTTGGGAGAACAGATCAGCAGCCCCTCGGGAGCCTCCTCCTAGAAAGGCCCCTTTCAGGCCTAAAGGAGTTCATTCTGGGGCTGTGATTGCCTCTCCAGGCTCAGCCCGCTGTGCTGAACTTCAGGCTGGCCCCCACCCACAGGGCAGAAAGCAGAGAGAGAAGCTGAAGACGTGGTGACTAAGTGAATCAAACAAAACATGTGCAAAATGAGCAGTTAGAGCTCTTAGTCACAACGGAGATGCTTCAGAGCCGAGGCCCAGGGCGAGAGGGGATGCAGGCAGATGGCTGGGGCTGATGGGCTCAGCAGGGGAATGCCTTCCTCCTCCTGACAGGATTCACTTCCTCAGCAGCTTGACAAGCCTTGCCATCTTTGTCCGTTCCCTTTCTCAAGTGGGTCTGATGGCTCTATGCACTGGTCTGCGTGCCATGTGCAGGGTCAAACGGCAACTCCCTTACAGAACTGGGACTAGCGTCCAGGACCCAGCTTCCTAAATCTGTTTAGAATCCAACTGAGGTGGGGCTCTGGTGACAAAGTTCTACACTGTCTAAGCATTCCACCACTCTAACATATTTTCTCAGTTGACCTTCTGAATAGTTTCTCTGGAAGAAGACATGGTGGTTCAGCTTTGCTTTTGTCACTTGAATTGGGAAAATAGTCGACAGGGTGAAGCCCACAGCTAAGACACACCGACAGGAGTGAAGAGGGGAAGGCACAAGACACACCTACCACTCTTCTTAAGAATTCCCGTGGTTAAGGACAATGGGGTTCAAACTTTGGTACTTTTGCCAAAGGGAAAAAGTTTAAGTAAGTACTTATATAGGACCCCAATATACAAAACAGATACGAGTGAAGCTCTGGGTGAGTAGTGTTGTGGGCAGGGAGCCATCACATACTCCTGTCCTGCCCTCCCTCTCCTTGCCCCTCACCCTGTCAGCCCCGGAGCCCTGGAACAGGGTACAAATCCTCCAGTGGGAGAGAGGACAGTGGTCCTGGGCTCATCTCTCTCATGCTGTGTGAGTTTTCCTCTCTGGGCCTCCCTTTCCCCATGGGTAAAAAAAAACAAAAACAGGCTTGAGTGGGTTTTAGGGTCTTTTCAATTCTAAATTCTCAGCCTCTCCACAGGCAAGAGAAGAGGAGAGAATGATTACAAATTTTTACTCAACACAACAGGAAGAAAACTATGGAACAACATACACATGGCAACTGGGCCACTTCAGGCCCTTCATGCTGCAAGGCACCATTTTCCAGCTTTTTCTCAACAAGACTGGGTCCACTTCTTAATATCTCTAGTGACCATCAGCATTATGACCATCTCCAGTGGTCCTGCTGACCAGTTCTGGTGCCAGAGGGTGACTTCCTTCTGATTTTCACTAAACCAGTCAACTGGTTCCATAAGCAGGATCAGGGAGGCCTGGAGGGACCTATAGTTCATCTTTCTTTTTCCCAATAAACACAAAAATATTTTCAGTGACAGCTTCATCAGATGTTTGTTCTCATATATTAATCTGGTCAGCATATTTTTATAGTATTGACTGAAAACATTCATAAAACCCCACACCCTCATGTGCCCAGAGTCAACATAACTGTTCTGGCCACACTGGATTCCATTCAGAAGCCAAGACTTGACATCATTTTTCAAAATGTCCTGGCTAGTTTTCCAACTGCTCATGTCCACCCTCATCACCATTCTCAGACTGGTCATAATCTCGGCAGCCAAGGCCTCTCCCCTTGGTCACCTGCCAAATCTAGGTACCAGCAAATAGCATTTCTTTCATTCCGTGTGGGAGGAGAAGGTCTGCCTTGATTCCTGCACCCCTACCCCTGCCCCCGGGCACACAGCATATCTGTGCAATTTCTCCACTTTGCAGCACATTCTCTCCCTTATGTTTTAGCTTAAAAATGGCGGCAAAGTAGTAGACTCTGTTTTCATTTTACTGAATCACCTATATTTAATTGGGAAATGCGTTGTTGTAACTCTTGTCAACGGGACATGTTCAATTACATCGTGTAACCATTTTTCTTCAAAGGCACTACCATCTGGTCTAAGCAGTTAAATAAGCACAGCTACGTGATATTATAGCTAATGAAATCTAATGTGGCACAAATATATACATGGCACACAGAATTCACATTGATCTCTTTAACAGGATTTTCCCTGTTGATGAGTAAGATACGTGGGTTGCGAGATCGGGACTGTATATGGCTGGCTGGCTGTACTGCTTTCCCAACAACAAAGGGATTATTCACTTCACATCCAGGTCAAACAGAAGACTTTCATCTTCAGAACCCCAACAGTTCTTTTTCCAACCTGCTTGCAGACCCCTGCCTTTCAACACTCATTCTCCCCTCTTGACGGCCTGCTTCCTCCTTCTGCCCTGGGGTCACCCACAGCTCAGGCTGTATTACCGCGCCGGGCTCCAGATTT
This sequence comes from Mirounga leonina, assembly GCF_011800145.1. NCBI lineage: Eukaryota > Metazoa > Chordata > Mammalia > Carnivora > Phocidae > Mirounga > Mirounga leonina. The sequence goes on along the minus strand of NW_023270763.1, from coordinate 12,915,213 downwards.
CTCTTTATCCTCATTTCTGACCTCTTAAACCTCTCAATTCTGCTTTCTGGTGTGACGGGGCTTAAGCTAGACCACAAATGTGAAGACCTCGGCACGGGACAGACACCCCATGAATGTTATTTCTGACATCTATCTTTCCACTTATTTTGCCTGTCCAGGTCTCCAGGCCTCTGAGCAGGGCTGTGGGCCGGTGTCACCTGCAAACTTAGGTCTGCTCATTTCTGAGCCAGTGCTAACTGGAGAACCAATCTATCTCCACTCCACCCTCACGTATGTGGAGACATCTGTTGTTTTTGTCACCTCATTCCTTTCCATTTTCTTGGTAAAATGGTACCCCAACGGCTCCTTTGGAAATATCCCTGCTCCAACTTTCCATTTCTGTGGGATTAACTCCAACTTCAGTTCCAGAGTGGGCTCTAATTGGTTTAAGCCAGGAAGGGGAGAGGGTGATGTTGTGGAAGGGACCCATGCGGGATCTGCGTCTGCAATCAAGTCAAAGGAAGGCAATACATGTAAAGTACCTAGACGGGAAGGATGAATACATCCAGGGTTTTGAGCCATCATCTGAGCTCTGGACAAAGTGGGACCAGGGTGCAGCATTTCCTGCCCCTGTACTCTCTCTCATGATGCTTACTATTGTGAGGTACCCCTACAGCGGGGCTCTTGGTATCAGCACTGACCTGAGCTTGCTATACCTTTGGTCACCGCTGAGTGCCTCAGACTGTCCAAATGTTCAGGCCAGGTTCATGTCCACAGTGTGTGTCTTGCTTGGGGATGGAACAGTCTATGTGCGTGGACTCATTTGATAACCACTCTCCCCTGCTTAAGTATTGGTATCTTCGTGCAACCCACCTGCACGTTGATAGAACCTGCCCTTAACAGATGCACCTGGAAGCTTCAAGTTCGGAATTTTAGAGCTATTAATTGTGGGTAACATTTATTGTGCCCTCAGCATGGAGCTCTAAGTGTTTTATATACACCCCCAAATTAGTCCTCTTCAAGATCCTATGAATTAGATTCTATTATACCTGTTTCAGGGATGAAAACAGCACTGAGAGGGTAAGTAACTTAGCTAACATCTTCCAACAAATAAGTAGCAGCGGCGGGGATTCAAATCCCGCCAGCATGACTCCAGGGCTAACTGCTGAACCACTATGCAACACCACCACTCTCAAAAAATGTCTTTCTTTCTTTCTTTTGGCTCTCTTAAAAAAACTTATGCTTTTCGCTTGCTTCTCATTTATTTTAAATACACACTCACCATTAGAGAAGTCCACAACACTGAAGCGACAACAAGTCATGTGCCTTCTAAGTAGGCATCCAGTTAGTATCTTTCTGTGTCTGCGCTCTGCCCGGTAAGGCTAACTTAACCGGGAAGTGTGTACCTTGGTGCTCCACCTCAAGAAAGGCGGGCCTTTCGCAACTAGGAGCTACAGAATGCAGGGGATAAAGTTCAACAGCTTTTCAGAAAGACAGCAAAGCATACCAGAAAGACCCTTTTGGATAGTGAAGATTAGCCTTGTTCTTCTACCTCATCCACTGAAATGCCATCCCCAATACATTTGGAAAATGTAACAGTTGGCCAATTCAAAATACTTTCCCTTCTGTTCATTTTATCAAGAATTTGGTAAGTCTCTCTTACAGGAATATGCACTATAATGCATGTAAAAGAAATTATTCCTACAAAGAATTTTCTTTTTTCCTTAAAAAAAAAATAAAGTTCCAAAGTCAAGCTTTATACAAGTAAAGGGCAATTTTGCTGGTCTGATAAATCTTCTTGTAAATCCAAATGTTAAAACAAGAAAATCAAATTAGATCTAAAGATTAAATCAGTCTCCAAGTAACCCTGAATTTACCACAGTTGTTGAATGTCCCTGCTAATTTGGGGATTAAAATGCTCAACACAGAATTCATTTTTTTCCTAATTGGATTGACCAAATAAGTTTTCCAGGGTTCATGGGAACATTTCATTTTCATAAAGAGGATCTGAAACAAATAACTTCGTTATGGAGATGCTTCATAAACTACAGGGCAATGTTCTTGGGGAACAGACACATCATAATAAATTATCTTGAACATAACCTCTTTCTGTGACACAGTTGTACATTTCCTGGATATGTTTCAAGAAACAGTGTTTCACTTCAGACATGTCCCAACTGCCTGGATAGTTACTTGGCCACATACTTTTTTTCTACTCTATAAATTTTTCAAACTTGGAAGTGCCTGATTTAGTCACTGTGGTTGGAAATTGTTTGTTTGGTGTCTGAGAGAACACCCAAAGGTGCTCAAAGTACTAAATCAATTTAGTGTCTTGTAACCAGAATTAAACATAAACAGACTAAAAAAGATCAGAGTGCATATGCTTCCTAACTCTCTATTCACAAGTATTTAAAACAACACATTTATAATGATGCTTACACGAAGCCAACAAGATACTGTCATATTTATGGAAAAAGAAGTGATCGGGGGGAAAAAAAAAGACCTAACACAAAGCTATTTTAATATGGAAGTATGTATAATCTTGGTGTTGGGATGTTTGGAAGGCATTCTACATTAAAGGGGGCACTATTGCCTAGTTGCAGTCCCACAGTCCTGGATTTGTATCCTCACTGCACCTCCTTGGCCTTTGACTAGCAGGGGGACCTCTTCATCCCTCAGTTTTATCACCTGTGAAGTGGGAATAATACTACCTACCTCACAAAGTTGTGAAGATAAGACAAAATACACATAAAGCACTTAGATTGATACTTGGTATGTAATCATTCATACAGTAAATGCCATCATGTTGTTAAAATACACTAGCAAGCATCCAAATAGTACACTATATGTTAATTAATTGAATTAAAAAAAAAAAAAAAAAAGACAGCCATTGTAAGGCGTTTACTGCCTGTCTTCACTTAGCTGGTGTCATGTTGGTTTTTGGAGTCCCTGTCATCCAGTCCCTGGGGAAGGATGGGATGGAGAGGCCAGACCCTGGCCCAAATGCATTGCACAGTCCCTGGCTGCTCTTGAAAGGAGATTTCAAGATGGCCCCTCCAGCTCTAACACTAGCATTCCCAGGGGACTCTGGCACCTCCCTGCTGCCAACCTTGGTCCACGTTCACCATTTCTTCCCCTTTACTTCCAAGGCCCAGCCCTTAGGCCTAGACTATTGCTTTGTAATTCCGGTAGCTGTTTCATGTTGGATTTATGTGCTAGACTACTTACCTACTCCTTGAGGACAGGGACTGTGTCTTAATTTTATTCTTTAGCAGCAGACAGCAGGAGTTCAACAAAAGTTTGCTAAATAAGTAAAATATGTAAGCTCTCTGGATCTCAGTTCAAATAAGCTATCTCCATAAATGCCATGATCCAAAATAAAAACAGATTTAACATATGTTGGGAGGTCTTGACTTTCGCACACATTCCACGATGGATAGTGAACTTTACCCTCACAGAGGATTTCTATCACAAATGTGAAGGTGGTCTGCACAGTTACAGCCAGATTTTATGAACGATGCACTTCCCTCTGTACACAAATGAAAGGGCCCAAAGATGGTATCGGAGCTGAATGAAGAATGCTCTCTTCCGACACCAGTGCCTTGCTGAAGACGATGCCGTAATGACCTCTGTGGCTTAATTTATCATTTAGACTGAGGCTCACTGAAACGGAAGTACTAACAGGGCAAAGTTTCTAGCTGTTTGCATACAGATGTTGAGAAAAACAAAAAAGAAACTGCATTCCAAACTATGTTAAGTCTCAATTTCACCGAAAGCAGTATGGAGGTTGAATAATTAATAAATGATTAAAATGCTTAGGGATGTGGAATAAAAAGCATAGCTAAGCAGGTTTTTTTTTTGTTGTTTGTTTTTTTTTAGAGAGGGCGAGAGAGTGTGTGTGTGGAGGGGCAGAGGGAGGGGGAGAGAGAGAACCTTAAGTAGGCTCCACACTCAGCACACAGCGTAATGCAGGTACTTGATCTTACAACCCTGAGACCATGACCTGAGTCAAAATCAAGAGTCGGATGCTTAACTGACTGAGCCATCCAGGAGCTCCACTAAGTAAGTCTTTTTTTATTTTTTAAAGATTTATTTATTTAATTTAGGGAGAGATAGAGTGTGCAAGTGTGCCCCCATGAGAGGGGGAAGGGGCAGAGGGAGAGAAAGAATCTCAAAAAGAGTCCACACTGAGCGCAGAGCCCGATTTGGGGCTCAATCTTATGACCCTAAGATCATGACCTGAGCCAAAATCAAGAGTCAGATGCTTAACCGACAGCCATCCAGGCAACCCCCTTCTCCCCACTAAACAAGTCTTAATGAGCAAGTTTAGGATAATTTGGTCTATGGATTGAGAGATAGTTTTCTTTTACTCATTCATTTAGTATTTTGCTTGTCTTCCCAATTAAAAAAAAGTTCCGTTAGGGCAATTTTCTTTTTTTCTTTTTTAAAGATAAGAGAGAGAGAATGAGAGACAGAGAGCATGAGAGGGAGGAGGGTCAGATGGAGAAGCAGACTCCCTGTCGAGCAGGGAGCCCGATGCAGGACTCGATCCTGGGACTCCAGGATCATGACCTGAGCCGAAGGCAGTCGCTTAACCAACTGAGCCACCCAGGCGCCCTAGGACAATTTTCTTTTTTTTTTTTTTTAAAGATTTTGTTTATTTATTTGAGAGAGAATGAGATAGAGACAGAGAGCACATGAGAGGGGGGAGGGTCAGAGGGAGAAGCAGACTCCCTGCTGAGCAGGGAGCCCGATGCGGAACTCGATCCCAGGACTCCAGGATCATGACCTGAGCTGAAGGCAGTCGCTTAACCAACTGAGCCACTCAGGCGCCCCGCCCTAGGACAATTTTCCAAGGACCAGTTACTTGGGTCAGATAGAAGGATGAGATGAAGGTATTACAATGTAATTTATTAAGACTGTTTGCATAGTGTTTTCTAGAGCTTCCTTCCAAAGCCATTCATTCAAAGGGCATTTGCTCGTTAAGGTGCTAAGAGTTCTGGGCCCTGGGAAAACAAGAACAATGAACAAAGACAGAGAAAATATACCTTCTGAGCTTGGCAGAGATCTGATTTTGTTTTTACTAATTCCCACCCCCCAAGGGTGAACACAGGAGGGACTTAGCAAACACAGGTTTTAAAGTCCACAGGTTTTCCTGACTTCCATTACTACTCCCCGTCTCACCACAACAAATTCTGCCTACTAATGCACTTGAAACTATTTATTTTTAAAAATGTCACCAGTTTAGCTGGGTTGAGAAACTCTAAGGAAAGAACGAGGGTCAAGTGCTATTAAAATTTCTGTTCTGCACCCTCACCTGTCTCCTTTCATTAAAACAGAAATGCAGATCTGAAATAGGATCATTATCTTTGGTGGATCCACTTGGCAGCATCCCCCAACTCACAAATCCCTCAGCTTATTTAAATAACACAGAGCCTAAAGATTAAAGCTGCCTTGTGTTCAGGAGACATCAGGAAGGAGATCACTTGGGCCTCAATATTCCTTTCAGTAGTAACTTGATGCATCATAATTTTTTTGCACTTTGTTATATCCCACCAGGTTTTATTTATTTAAATCCCAGAATCTTTTGCTGACATGGCAAGGCAGAAGCAGAAATGTTTTTGTAAAACTTAAATGAACCCGTAAGTGGACACTTGCTCCATAAATCTTTAAAATGCTAGGTTATGCCTTGGAAACCACTTTTACAAGCCCCTTCCATCTTGCTTGAAAAGAGCACATAAAACACCCACTTTCTGTCCTAGCAGCACCTAAGTGGTATCAACGGATACAGTGAATTTTCATGAGGAATAAACACAAAGTTCAAATCAAACACCAGGCATCTAGATGCAGCGGATTTGCTGAGAGGATGAGGGCAGTTAAAATGTTTTAATGAGAAGGGGGGCTGTGTCCTATTTCTCTAAACACTTCCTGGTCCAACCACACTACCTGCTGACGTTCATGGACCCCTCCCCTGTCTCCTCTACAGCCAGCAGCCCTCCTACCACCGTCACCCCTCCGCCCGGTTCCTACTGTCTCAACACCCAGATTGCTATGTAGAACTCATGATCCAAGCGCTCCCACCATCAATGACAAGGGGATGGCCTCAAACCCTTTCCCAATCTAAACCTAGCCAACCTGAAATGAGTTTCCCAACCTAAACTCAGTCAACTTAAGACACAGGCCCATAGTTTTAGGTTCTTAGGGTCATTGTCAATGGACCACTGTATTTTGAAGCTCTTCTAAGCAACGCTTCATCCTGTGCCTCAATCTTCCTGTCCAGCCAGTGGTAACTGTTCATTTTCCCTGTATGCTCTTCCCCTCACTCTGCTCGGACTCATGTCTTTGCTCCTCAAACTGGTCTCTGCATGGTCCTCCTACCTGTGAATTAATCATTTTCTTTTCTGTCCCCCTCAACCTTGTTAACCCTCTCCTACACATTACACTATGTGAATGCGTTCATCTGATGGCTCTCCAGCATAAAAATCTCTATGTGACATGAATAATACATTTATAAATCATACAGGAGCCAGGAAGCCTCCACATAACCCTTGAAAGAGTTTAAAAATACTCAAGTGGTAAGAACAGTAATTCAACCATCACATTCCCCACCCCCATTGCTGCCACTGGTGTTTCTAAAGGAAGCAAGTCATGACCGCTACATTTTGGAAGTCTCAGGTCCTCCTTTATTATCAACAGATCATGGCTCAACCCTGACAATTCACAAGCTAAATTAACCTTTGAAATCTGTATTGGTTTGATTCAGTAAAATTTTGTTGAGCACCCCCTATATGTCTACACTGGCTCAGTAATGGGGACTTGCCAATGAACAATACAGATTCAGTGCTCTCCTGCAACTGCTAGACAGTAATGACCTTGAAGGCAAGGGCCATGTCTCGGGTCTTAGGGACCTTTACGTCAGGGAATGCACCAGCCTGAGAGAACCCTCACGAGGCCCTCACTGTTCCAGGCTTGTGCCCACTAATAATTTTCAGGAATATTTTCTGGAATACTAGGAAGAACTTGGCTCACACTAGAACCTCCACCTGAATTCGAGTCCTGAATCTCTTATTAACTAAATGTGTGACTTTGGGTGAAGTACTTAACTTCCCTCTGTCTCAGTTTCTCAAATGTCTATGGGAAAACCAGCAATAATGGATTCTTTTGAGGATTAAAAAGAGTTAATACGTGAAGTTTTGAAAATAGTAGCTAGCATATCATGGATGCTCAAATATTAGCTATTATTTTCTAGGCACTGTTCTTACAATATTGTTAGAAAAAGAAAATGTTTCTCTGCTATTTGAAGAAAAATCTTTCCCATGGCAAATGATGAATTCATTAAGACACAATCTGCATCTGAAGGTTACAACCTTGCCCTCCAGTGACAAGAAACATGAAAAACATACATATGCTCTTGCACACACATACACGAAAAAATATCCATTTGTACAAAAAAAAAAAAAACAAAAACACAAAACAAACCCAAAACCTTTCAGTAAGGGTTTTTTTTAAAAAGAAGATAAACAAGGATGAAAGCCATACCCAGCAGCAACCATTTCCAGTGTGACCTGGTGAGTTTTCAGCTTCAAACCGGTCAGATCAAGTGCTCCCCGGCGGTGTTACCTGGGGATCTGTCACTCACATGTCAAACCCGGTTCTGCTGGCTTCTTCTCACATAGAACACACGGCCAGATGCATCACTGTCTTCTAGCCTGGAGTGTTGAGGGTCAGGGGTGGGGGAGAGGGTGAGAGACACGGCAGGGGGCAAGGGACTCAGGGACACCAGCAAGTGTGCTTTCTTGTGTCCAAAACAGACTTGCATTACAAAGTATCACAGTTTTTCCAGGGACCCAATTTCAGTCTTGTACTAGGCTTGGCAAGGTTTTGGGTTCATCATCAGTCTTGCGCTGGGTTCCGATTCATCAAAGATGGTCTCCTTGGGATCGAAACACCCATATCAAGAATGGAGACCTGGTTCCTTCAGCACTGGCCAGAAGGTGAAGTGTACAGAGGGTGGCCTCACACTGGCTAGGTGGGGGCAGACAGCAGCCTGTTGATGCCCAGCTGAGGCCCCCTGCTAAACTCTCCAATCCATCCTCTTCTTTTAATAAGCTTCAAGTGAAAATTGGGGACCAAGTCACAGACTTTATTCTACAGTGAATTCTGCAGGACATAACAATCGAGAGCTAACTTTTGTTTAATCAACCACTTATCACCAAAGCAGTTCTTATGGCATTATGTCTTACTATGCTAGCAATTTTGCTTTATTTTATAGTAGATTTATTCAGAATTCAATGAGTTCTAACTCCATGCACAGCATCAGTCGTTCTTCCTGCTCTATCCCTGAACCAGATTGGGCTACAGAACCTTCAGTCAAAAGTTCATAGGGAAGAGGAAAGTGCAACAGAGGGCCATCTGTGCAGGTAACGATGTGACTGGATGTGTACAGCTTGAGGAAGAATGTTTGTAATGAAATAAAAAGTGTGTGTGGGGGGGAGGTGGGGAACACATGCTTTGGAGGCCAGAACAATAAGCTGGAGGTAATAGGAACCTTAACCATAATGGTGGCATTAAGAACAAAAAGTCCAGACGCAGGAATCCATGGGGCTGGAACGGACCTGGCTTGGTGACTGGCCGGATGGGAGGGTGAGAGAGAGGAGGTGAAACGGGTAGGATGCTTCAAACCCGGCACACTACCAGGCTGAGCTGGGGTAGGAAAAACCTGCTCTGGGAGAAAGGAATGATTTCTATTTGAGAAAGGCATCCAGCAGGTGGCTGACGATGTAGCTTTGAGGTTCCAGAGGGAGGCCAGGGGCAGAAAGGATAAAGATGGAAAGGGAGGGCATGGACAGTCAGAGAAGAGAAAGCAAAGTGAGAAGCGGTTAGCTCGGAACTAAGCTGAGCACTTGTCATGTGTTTGCTAATTTTATCCTCCCAGCCCTCTGAAGTCAGTATGAGAAAACATACTCAGAAAAATTCAGTAACTTACTCAAGTTTCTGCAGCTAAATAAGGGCCATGCCAGGATCTGAATTTGGGTCTAGCAGACTCTCAGACCCATGCCAGGAAGGAACATTCTCTACTAACACAGGGATGCTTGGACATCTGAAGAGGAAGAGGGCAAAGCCTGATTAAGATGGGGAAAAGGACCAGAAGAGGGCCGCAGAGTCAGGAAGGCCTTGGGTGACAGAGCTCGAGGAGGAGGAACAGTGGATCAGCCAGGCACAGTGCTGCCCCAGCCTCTGTGGTCAGAAAGTCACTCGTGCGTGTCAAAGAAATGATTTTCTTAGCACAACAGGATGTAGTTACTTGTTCAGGGATGACCGCAAGTATAAAATCCCTTGACTCTGAAGGAAAGGAAAGACCTGAGATGGAAGCAGAGTTTTTGCTTTTGTTTTTACAGATTGGAGAACACTTGCTCAAGTTCATAAACTGAGAGGGAAGGAAGTGGTGAAGGAGAGAGGAGGTATAAGACAAAGGGAAAGTAACAATTGATGAGACAAAGCCTTGGAGGAGACAGCAGGGTTGGCTGAAGAACATGGTTTTGACCTTGGGAATGAAAAAAAGATGCATTTTGCTCTGACAGCAGAGGGAGTGATGCAAACATGAAAAATGATTCTGACAAAAAAATGTTAAATGCAGGAGATAGAAGTCAAGGATGATCTAACTGGACATCCTTGATGTTCTTGGCAGGACTACCCATGGATAATGAGGTGGACAGGAAGTCTGGACCAGAGGGTTTCACATGAGAGGAAAAAGTCTGAAGCAACCACTGCAGACGCGGAGAACGAGGGACTACGCAGCACCAGCCTAGCCAGAGCTGGACATTTGCATCCGATGCAACTGGTAGAAAGTTGATTTTCTCCAGCAATTTAACCTATGCCCACATCAATCCGGGCTGACAAGAAACTACGAGCAAGAGCATCTCCATATGCACACACACCATGGATGAAGACAGCCATCTGTGAAACAGGGCTGAATTTTAATTCCACCAGCTTTGTGTCCAGGTGGATACGGTAACTCTCCAGAGAAGAGTACGAGAAGGACCAAATGCCAGTGTGCAAATGGAGGCTGTCCAGTGTTCCTTATTTGTAGCTTTTATTAGTAATATGACAGTCTACCAATAGGTGAATGAATGCACATCTGCTCAAAGTGCAGGAGTGAGAGGATGTGTAAGGGGAGGAAGATAGCAGGGAAGAAGGAAAGGGAATCCGGGTCCTGTCCTGGGAGCTGAGGGGCTACAGCCTAATGGGAGTGCTCTGCATTTATCATTTTATCAAGAAAAAGGACAAGGAAATGTCCTCCTGCTTACACAGAAAGCAGGGTCTATCAGTACTAACCTGAGGGTTGTCAGTATCTTTCTGAACCATCGCTCCCACGAAGGAATAGGTGCAGGCTCCAAGTGCTAAAATGCAGCTAATGAATTCTGTGGGAGCTCTGCAAAGAGCCTTAGCCCACCGCTAAGGCTGGGTGGCTGAGCTCCATGTTCACAGTCCTGCCATTCCCACGTCTCCACGGGAGGATAAGCAGGGCCAATGAATTCCATGCCATGCCCTGGTTCACGAGGCTGGTAGAAATTCTTTGCAATTTAAGGCCACTGCTGTGACATTACCTACAAGGCTCCTTTTCCATCAATGTTACATCCAACAGGAGGAAACGGCAGGCCGCGCAGCTGACTGATGCCGCAAGTACTAACCAGGTGTCTCAGCAATGAGAGCATCGGCGACAGCCCAACTACTGTGAGTTCGTCCATTTGCTTATTATCAGGAATTTTCCGGGTATTTGGAAAGGCAAGAGTGCCAATTTCAGCATCCTCTCCAGGTGAAATAATCATGAAACATTTAAGCTTAACGACTGAATGACCAATGCCACTTACTGTATTCATGGTGGTGGCGGTGGTGGGGGGCATGTTTACTGAAACTATGGGGTTTGGGTGCAGGATCCTAAAGGACCTTTTTGCTTTTCTTAGCACAAGCAGCCTGAAGGTGACTCCAAGTACATCAAGTCCTTTAACCAGTGTCTTGAACCCAATCATAGTGATGCTTAATAAAATGTCTTGGTGGTTTCAGAGCACTTGTTAAGAACACTATTTCTTCTTCTTCTTTTTTTTTTTTTTTAGTTTTATGGATTTCTTTTTTCATTTCATTCATTCATTCATTCATTCATTCATTCATTCATTTATTTTATTATGTTAGTCACCATACAGTACATCACTGTTGGCGTATAACACCCAGTGCTCCGTGCGGTACGTGCCCTCCTTAATACCCATCACCGGGCTCACCCATCTCCCCACCCCCCCCCCTGAAACCCTCAGTTTGTTTCTCGGAGTCCATCGTCTCTCATGATTCGTCTCCCCCTCTGATTACGCGCCCCCTCATTCTTCCTTTCCTTCTCCTAATGTCCTCCATGCTATTCCTTATGTTCTACAAATAAGTGAAACCATATGATAATTGACTTTCTCTGCTTGACTTATTTCACTTATTTCTCCTAATCCTTATGCAACCAGTGACATGTGTGGGGAGGGTGGGGCAAGTCTTACCCCCTCATTTTGCTGATGAGTTAACAGTCAATTCCTGCTGTACTACCACCAAGCGAACGTGGAGTCCTCTCAGAACTGGTCGAGGGTGGATGTGGGGGGGGGGTAGGGGATCCTTACATTTTAAGACCTTTGACTATAATTTCATGTGAGTGTCTGTAAGGAAACTTTTTATGTTGAGCCTAAATGTGTTGCCCTGCAATTAGTTCTCAAGTGGTCTCTTTTTTTTCCCTTTGAAATGACAAAGCAGAGATGTAATTCTCTTACACAGGAAAGCTCCTTAGGCATTCTTTTAGCGCCCAGTCAATCATACACAATGGCAGCAATCTGATGCTCTCTGGAAATTTCTTGATACATGAGAATATACGTCAAAATCTATTTTATCCTAGTCCTGCACTGTCCACCCCATTAGCCACATGTGGCTACTGGAATTTAAATCAATTGAAATTAAGATTAAAAATTCAGGAATTAGTCACACTGGCCACATGCTGCCACATGTGACTTGTGGCTGTCCTATTAGACAGTGCGGTACATTTCCATCGTTGCAGAAGGCTGTGCTGGACGGCACCGTTCTAGACCCTCGAACTGCTTTTGTCTGAATTTCTGACCTATATATCGGTCTCAGTGTAGGGCCATCCTTTGCCGTCACCTAATTTCAGTACCACCTTTTCAAAGACAGTATCCGTTTTATTGGATTTTTTTTTTTAATTGTGAGGAATATGGGTGGGGGAAAGAAAAAAAGAACTGACTCCACCCCACATTCTGTCGGCTTAGAAATACGTAATTGGTTTGTGGGTTGGAGGACAAGGTTTAATATTCTCACCTCTTCAAATCTAAACTCAGCTGGAGGCCAAATCACTGTCTATATTAAATACACAAAAATTCTATTATTAAAATGGAAGTAATAGTTCTTTTAATTTGGCAACATGCAGAAGGTGGACTTCATTTCTTTACTGTTTGGGGAGTCTGGGCACAGGGAAGGAAGGAAAAACAGCACTCATTACTGACACTGGGAATTCTTCAACACTCTCACAGACCCTGACTGAGCTTCCTTCAGCATCTTACCCCATTGCTTCCTAAACTTACACAACTTGAAAACATGGGCACCAGCATGGACGACACAGTTGTAGAAATTATAATATAGTAAGGCACAGAAGGGCCACTGAGACGATCTAGTCCAAAATCCCCACTGAATAGGTCAACAGAGGCTCAGAAGATGTCAGCCAGTGTGGTCTAGAACCCGGTCTCCAGCCCCCCGTTTGGGGCCCTGCTGCCCACTGCAGTGCTCACACAGGCCCACCAAAACACCGATGTCACTGTCAACATTTTGTTTATGTCCCACCTTCCTCTGCAACCACACCTTCCTTTAATGACACCCAATCCTCCCAGTTCAGGTCAGCTGTAAGGGACACTTCTAAAGCAGTGAGGTATCCCCAAGGTAAGATCACCATAAATCACACACAGACTAAAGGTAAGATCTGATGGAGTATGTGAACTCTTCCTTATTCTGATTCTCTTAAGAGTTTCCCATGATGAGCCCTCGAATAGCTTCAGGGTCCATTTTCAAAGCGTTTGTTTCACACTGGGGTCAGCCACAGCAGTACAAAAAAGGGGGACGCTTTAAAAATATTCCCTGGCTGTTGAATCACTATATTGTACACCTGAAACTGATAGAACACTCTGTTAACTATAATGGAATTAAAATTTTAAAAATTAAATTAAATTAAAAAAAATGTCCTCTGGTAATACAGAGTATGAGACCCCTGGGAATGTAGAAAGGAGGTACAGGATTGAGAATAAAGTTAATGATGAGGAAGCTATGTTAATGAGGACAGCCAATATCTGAGCATTTACTATGACCCAGACAGTGGTCTTAGGGTCTTCCTTGCAGTATCTCAATATATCATCATACCTGTGACTCAGATAACCTATGCTTTTCCTATGATATAGATGAGGCCAGAGGATCAACGGGCTTTGTGTCCCATCCTCAGCCACTAAACCATCAACCTAAATTTTAGAAAAGCTGCTGGACTGAAGAGTAACTTATAGAAACCGAATATGCAGCTCACAACAGGCCTTTGGAGAGGGAGAACTGTGGGAACAGCTTTTTGAATCTAAATATTTTTAACTGGTAAGAGAAAATCTAGGCTTGATCTTGAGTTTTAGACAAAATCAAGAAAGCCAAACTAAGAAAAGCTTGTCATCTTATTTTAAAATGTGCTTTACTTGTATAACATTTAAAAACTTTTATACAATAGAATCATCTTGGCATGACAACTATTCTAAAGGAAAAACAAAATTTTCTTTTGTAGGTTGTATTAGGAGCCAACACATCAAAAGAAAGCTGTGTTTGGTGTTTTATTTCCCTCTGATGTTCCTGTAATTTGTCCTCTGAACAGACTGAGGACTAGGGGAGAATGCAGAGGGGAGCACAGGTCTTGTGGTCCATCCAGACCACCGTGCAGTCTTCTGCCTGGGCTGGGCCTACTTACTGAAGATGTGCAGAACTCATTCCTTTTGTCCTCCACCTATCTCCTTTGATACTCCTCCCCCCACCCCACCCTTAAAGTAAGTTTCCAATCCCTGTTACACTTTGTCTCTCAGCCTACAAGCAAAGGCTTTACAGCATCCCAATGCAAAGATCTGGCCCTATAAATAAAGATGCAATTTGTTTTCATCTCCTTTTTCCCCATTTCAGTTGGCTATTTAACCAGTTAGTAAACCACCACAGGCACGTAACATTAACCTTCCACTTACGACAACTGAAAGACAGCCATTATTCTGGTCAAGATTTAAGTGACAATTTTGATTCTCTCTTGGAGTTGTTAGATTCTTAAATAAAAATATGTGAACTTAATTTGCCTTAGAGCTTTAATTTCTCTATCACTTAACCTCTCCCCTCTCAGATCTGTGGGGAAAGACTAATGGAGGCAATGGGCTGCAGAGATGAGGCACGTTTCTGAATCACTAAAGAACTGATACACTGTTTATGAAATGGGACCGAGTTGAAAGCACAATGGTTTCTTTTCCTATCGATGCACCTGCTTCAATAAGTTGTACTATAATTATAACCCTTCATAATCTCCTTTTTAAAAGACTATGTAGAAACAGTAGTAATATTTTAAACTTAAATCATGGGTTCCAACCATCACACAATAACAACTTCCTCCTGTGTTCTTTACAGTATCTGCAATCCCTCTAAATGATGAGCTTTCAGTAGTACACTGAGTATTTGAACAATAATCAGGTATCTGGTGCAGGTTGGTGCAAAAAAGGATGATATTACAGACATGAGGAACAGCACATGCAAATAAAAAGGCAGGTTTCTATTTGAGTAACTTTTATAAAAGGATCTGGGCCAAAATGTAAGAGATACAATCTTGTCTCTAATGCCTACTCTTTTTATTTTTATATGCTTTCACGACTTAACTGTATGAAGCCTTGCATTCTTAGGCTCTCTCTGACCTCCATACCATCAAAACTTGGTCCTAGAAAATGTCACCGACATATTTAGACTCTGGTCTAAAAGTCTGAGAAAGGGCTTTTCTAAGGTTATAGGTACATTAATACAGTATAAAACTGTAAGACAAGAAATAAATCACTTTTACAACTACAGACAGGAACTTACCCCACTAGTTCTTAACTCTGTACTCACAGGGCTCAAAAAGTTCTAAAGAAGTCCCAGTACTTACGATGTAATTACTATTCCAGTACTGCCATGTGTCTTCACAGTGTCCGTGGAAAGCAGTGGTAATTAACATACTGCTCACCAGGTGTGTCTTTCCAAACATATGCCTTTGTGAACAGGAGTTGCTCAGGCAGTCCTCCTCCAGACCCGAGAGACTGCAATGTCCCTATCTAGTAAACAAAGACTTGGCATTACAGTGGGTCTCTCACCTCCTGTGTCAGCCTACTGAACTATCAATGTGTGCACCATCTACTAAAATTATCTTTTTAAACATATAGACAGATATTTCAGGGTATGTTTGAGAAGGGATAAAGCTACACTTGTGCCTTGGTAAACCAGTTGAGAACTACTGTTCAAAAGAATAGGTAATATTTACGGAGAGCTTAATAGGTGTTAAACGGTGTGCTAAACAGTTGGTGCATTTTAACTAACTTAAGGCTGCAGAAGTGACAATATTTGGTAAAATGTATTTGTAATCACAGTTCAATACTTAAAATCAATCCATGGGATAATTCTAAGAACTTCAGTCATGCTTTTAAAGAACTAGCTTTATTACCTAAAAATAAGCCTTTCCCAGCTAATCCCCATCTGAGAAACAGAAAACATAGGAATAGAAGTGATCCCTTTGCTCTTAATACACTCTAAACTTTACCATTGGTATCCTTGAGGCTGAGTATTTCCTCTCTGTATTCCTAGTGCACCCCCAGAAATGCTGGTGTAAGAGAACAAAGATGGTTAGAATGGGGGGTATGTCCTGGGAAACACTTTTTAAAACTCTTGGGGTTCACAGGGTTAACATAAAAATTCCCTCATCTCTTCCCTTCTTCTTTCAGAATGAAGAAGGCCTGGTTGTTACCCCGTATCTGATAACCAGGGGTCTAGTCTAGCACAATCCTTATTTGAAAGTCTAAGTCAACCAAAGCCTGGCAAGATCATCATGAGAGATACTTGGGCTAAACTTTAATCACTGTCAGTAAGTATTTATTGAGCTATATACAAATAAATAAATGTTTGGTCCTTTTAAAAGGGAACAATTTTTTAAATAGCTACCACTCACTAGGGACAAAGATCAACATACACACTGGAACATAGTTCTTCATAGTTTAAAAGCAGGGTATTGAGAAAAACATCTCACCTGCTAGGTCGATTAATCACTCCCTCCTTGGTAGATATAAGATCCTAGATGTAAGATTTTCAGCCCGTGGGTTATGGACACAAAAACACAAAGCATTTATGTTGCTCAACTAGGGGCTTTATATTTAATATCTCATTTAAAACTCTCAAAAGTTCTATGCCAAAGTAAAAGACTTATTTTTAGCAATACCCAGACGGAGAAGACTAAACTATTTATTCAACAGGTTATTTTGTTTACTTATCCAGGGGACTTTCTGTTATTTACTCAATGACTCTTTGAGGTTATGCTCATAGGTAAACATTTTTTTTAAGTTGGTAACTCTTTCCCTAAAAATATGTCTAGGTGAAGGTTATATCCTGTATTTTATGCACTTCACTAATGCTACTCTTTAAGAACTTGTGCCGATTCAAAACTGCTTTGAGAAATCTTTTTTTTTTTTTTAATTTTTAAAGCTGAAGTATAGTTGACATATATTGCATTATTTTCAGGTATATGCTTAGATATTCGACAATTATATACATTACGAAATGCTCACCACAATAAGTATCGTTACCATCTGTCACCATACAAAATTATTACAATATTATTGAATATATTCCCTATGCTGTACTTCACATCCCCAGGGCGTATTTATTTTATAACTAGAAATCTGTGCCTCCTAATCCCCTTTGCCTGTTTCACCCATTCCCCCGCTCATCCCCTCTGCCAGCCCATTTGTTCTCTGTATTTATTATGAGTCAGTTTCTGTTCTTTTGGCCAAGGAGTGCAGGTGAAGAGACCTAAGGCTATTCTGCTGGGTCATTCTTAACTCTGTGGTCTTGGCTGAGTCACTTAGCTTCTCTACACCTCAGTTTCCCCACCAGTGAACCATGGATGATAGCGCCCTCTACCTTGCAAGGTCGTGGTGAGGTTTAAAGATACAGTATGTAAAGGCCAGGGCAAATATCTGGCACCTAAGGAAGACTCTAGAGGATATATAAGCTAGAACTTTTAATGACTGCCCTGAACAGGCACTGCTCCCAGCTCTTCATGAGGGCAACAACCTTATTTGAGGTCTTTCATTTTTATAACAAAGTGTCAGATTTGCTAATCCCACTCCTAAGGTCAGAAGCTAATGGAGAGCTTTCCCATGACCATCAGGCACCCCTGCACTTCAGGTGCTCAGCAGTGATGCTCAGCAAGGTTTTCTAACTGACTCATGCACCAGAACACCTGGCTTGTCCAGCCTAATGGTTATGGAAGACCATTAAATCCTGATATGTTTAATTCTGTTATACGAAATAGCACAGTTTTACTCATAAAATACCTGATTATATTACATATTTAAAAACAAATAAAAGATGGTGTCCTCCTCAGAATGAGCTGCTGAGCTAAATCTTATCCACAGTTAATAGTTTTTCTATTCCTATTTGTTACATAATTACACAATATGGTGAAGTTCACCAAAAATATGCACTAGAAAAACATATATCTAAGATCATTTTACCCACTTACTCGGTTTTATTTCCCAATTTTTCGGTGGGAAAAAGAGCATCATTTGAATATAGACAGTGAAATGGCTCAGTGTAGCTCACAGAAAACCAGTTTCCTTTTTTTAAATTTATTTGAGAATGAGAGAGGGGTCACGAGTGGGGAGTGGGGGGGAGGGCTCCCCACCGAGCAGGGAGCCCGACGTGGGACTTGATCCCAGGACCCCGGGATCATGACCCGAACCAAAGGCAGAGGCTCAACCGACTGAGCCACCCAGGCGCCCAGGAGAGCTGTTTTGATGGAGTTAAGCTGGATGAACCACTGGTCTCAGGACCATGTAGATGTCTCCAAGCTCTGACTCATAGCTAAACAAACCTCCACAGACTTACAGACTTACAGTTCCTGTCAGAAATGCCCACAAAGAGCCACAATTTAACCTTATGCCTTGAGTTTATACGGACCAACACAATGGTTAGCACAAATCATCTCTCTCTGTTGTATGAACCGTACTCAAAGCTCTGAGCATCATACTATCCACTGTCTGTTGTCCATCTCATTAGATAATAAAATAACAAAAGCAAAGAGGAAAAAATAGAGACTAATTTCCATTTTTTGTACAGGCTGCAGGAAACTCAGCCCAACTTTTGTGCCCACTTGTTTTTTGGGGGGCCTAGGTTGTCTGGTGTAATTGTCTTCTTCCCTTCCCTAAACTCTTTATTTCATGCTTAGTGCTCTTTTGTTTTACTGGTTTCATACTTTATATGGAATCTTTTATGAGAAATGCCCTAAAATCTGAGAATTTATACAAAATTGACTGATACAGATTTCCTAAGGCCTTTGTGTCCACAGACTTGAATAGCAGCTTGAAAAGGTGGACAATTAAAAACTTGCTCTATGTTAATGTATTCTGTTTAAAGCCCATGTTTCCCGCAGACAGTCATCTCCAAGGAGGCCAGCATAGGTGTGTTTTGATTTTTACCCTGCACTGCCTAGCTAACTCCCTGCATTATTCAAAGTTTTAACAAGTGTTTTAATTAATGAATGAGTGTTTATGTGTTACTTGTCATGAATGTAAGTAATCAAAGTACACTGTTTTACTCAAGAAAATTCCAAGTAGAATTTCTTACTGCACTTGAGCCTTTCTACTAAAAGGGAAATTGGAGAGAATCCAAATTCAGTATTTTTATGAACTCAAAGATGTGAACCTACATTACTATAAATCATACATAAGGAAGGATTTTTATATGGTGAAATGTCTTTTTCAAAAGAGGGAAAACCACAGAGGTGTGACTTTTCGGTGGGCATCTTCATTTATCACTGGTGGCAACATGACCTGGGACACTCTGAAGTGAAATGTGACCATCCATGGCACATTTTGAAAAGGCCTTCATTTCCTTTTACTGAATAATTACCCAAGGATATATGTATTCCAAAGAAATAATCATTGAAATACATCTTTCATAACAATGATGAAATGAAAAAAAAATCCAAATATCCAAAATATCATTAGGCCAATAATGGTATTATCCATATAACAGGATGATGTGTAGTCATTAAAAACTAGCCTATGGAAGATCATTTAACAACCTTGAAGAAACATTACGTGAGACACAGAAAGAAGATTGGAATGCTTATACTAAAATATATTAAGATGGGTGACCTCTCAATTTCATTATAAACACAATTTTTATTTTTTTTCCTTTGAATTTTTCTACATTTTCTGAAATCTCTAGAACCCAACTCTGTCGCTGCCATAATCAATAAATCAAAAAATTCTATTAAAAGAGTGCCTTTGGGTATTACCTTTTGAAAAGGGAATCAGCCTTGCTCTCACAATAGAACTTTTCCTCCTTGTGTTTCTCTGCAAGATGTCTATAGGGGATGTTCAAAAGGCATTCAACCCCGAACTGAGCAGCATCCTCAGACTTCCCCCACTCCAGACACCATGCCCCACCCCAAATAAAAGTTCCCGGGCAATCTCTACAGTCTGCCAACACTTCCAGCATGTCCACTGAAGAAATCGGCAATCTTCACCCAGGGTAACTAGACTCTGCTGTGGGGCCCTTTGAATCACATTCAGAGACATAGCTATTGAGTAAAATGCTGAGGAATCAAAGACGCAGGAATCCGAGGCAGGAATCAAGTAAATGCTATCACCCACAGCTCCCTGGCCTCAGTGTCCTGACCTGTAAATGGGGTTTTTAGACTACAGGCCTGCTGGGCTTCCACCGTGCCGTGAAGTTCCAGGGTTTTACGATAACAGTCGAAGGAATGAGACAAGTAGGGTTAATGCCGAGCAAGCAGAGGGCCCCTGCTTCTGCTCACAGTATGACTTGCAGGGATTCCCTTGCTCTAGGCAGGAAAGTGATAGCAGATGTCTGCAGTGCTGGTGATGGGCATAAACTGCAGGGAGGAATCAAAATGCCATGCCCTGAGATCTAAGGAGGGGGCATGCTGGGGCAGGCGTGTGCGGGCTGAGCAGTCGAAGGAGGAAAACAGGGCCCAGTCAAAGAATGTGGTTAGGGCAGAAAGAAGCTGTTGGTACCTCCTCTTCCTGTGTCATACCACAGTCCCCAGAGAAAAAGGAAATGGCAGCGTTAATGTCTAAAAGAAGAGATAAGGAGGAAAAAAAAAAATAGATGTTTTTATAGTTCCTGCTCTGGGAGGGGTGAAGAGAGGAGAAGCATGCAGGACACCAATAAAACCCTTCTGGAAATAAGGGAACATGTGCAATGCAGATTGAGAGGCCTGTTTCTTAGACAGGAAATGGGGCCATGAGGTGACCCTCATAAATCTCTAAACTATATTGCATTCTCTGGGGTGTCTTTTACCTACAACTGCTGTAGTGTCCAAGGGGATTCGAATGGATAGAGCCTCTGCCTTTTCTGAGTTACTATCCTGGCAAACCAAACAAGAGCAGGGTGTGTGTGTGTGGGGGGGAACCACCAGAACCCAAACAGTGATTATGTGATGCTCTGGGAAATGCGGCGGGATGGTGCATGTGTGTGCACGCGTGTGTGTGTATGTGCGTGTGTGCACGTGTTTGTATGTGCCTGCATGTGCAAGTGCATCCTCTACCAGTTGCTAGATCAGCTTTGGCTCCCTTCTCCTACTCAAAGGAGCTCACCTGGGGATCACCATCTGCCTTCCAGGAACTGCTTCTGTCCTTCAACAGGTAATTAATGCAAGCCCTTTTCAGATCCCTGGGGCCGCTGGTAAGGGAAAGAGGGCAGAGGGCTGCAAAAGGCATCAACTGAAAGGTCAGAAACCTCATGAGGACAGGAAAGACACTGAGCCTGGTAAAATAAGTAGGAAACAGTCGCTATCTGTCATTCCCTGCTAATTCTAAGAGGAGGGGGAAGGGCGACGTGTGGGTGGCTATTACCCCGCCTGCTCGGGCACACAGGACACAGGGCAGGGTGACCACAGGAGGAAGTCCTGCAGGCCCCTTTCCCACTTGGAGTGGTATGTAGGTTTCCCTGAACCCCGGTGTGACCCTGGGAAGAAGCATTTTGTCTCCAAAGATTCCACCCCTAAATGAGCGCAGCCTCGCTGATAAACTCCTCTGCACAGCCATGGAGGAGCTCCAAGGAAACTTCTCATTAAGGCACAGACTAAATGCTGATTTTTAAAGAGTAAGGACATACTAGGACAGGATGGAAATGATAGTCAAAGGAAACACCTTCAGAAAAGAGTCACCATGCACGTGTGTGCATCCACACACACATTCTTCACTCGCATGTCCACTCACTCTCTCCCAGCGCCTCAGAAGAGCTCAGAGGGGCAGGGAGTGAAAGTTAGGCAGCAGGCAGAAAAAAAATGAGCCCAGACAGAATGCCCAATACCACCTGACTGGTAAGACTCCAGCGTTCTTACCCCAAGCCCCCAGGTCGGCCATCCTTAGAATAATGACCACACTAACACAACCTGATGGCTTTATTACTGAACTCACCCTACAGAGTGGTGGATGGATGGCCAGGAGGACATAAGCAAGAGGACAGGAAGAAAGCAAGAGTAGTTTGAGGGGACAGAAGGGAAGAAAAAGGATGCAATGAATTAACTCAAGGAGAAAGTAGTAGGAACATACATTTGAAGATAATATTTTTCTAAAAATTTTTTATTTTTAAAGATTTTTATTTATTTATTTGACAGAGAGAGAGATAGCAAGAGCAGGAACACAAGCAGGGGGAGTGGGAGAGGGAGAAGCAGGCTTCCTGCCAAGCAAGGAGCCTGATGTGGGACTTGATCCCAGGACCCTGGGATCATGACCTGAGCCGAAGGCAGACGCTTAATGACTGAGCCACCCAGGCGCCCGAAGATAATATTTTTCAATGACTAAAACACTAATGCAAGTTACAAGCAAGTTAAAACAGTATCAAGGCAATTTAGTGTAACTGTGACTTATTCTGAGTTCTATAAACCTAATCAATGCCTTTGGTTTTCAGGACATTGTGCAAACACTGGAGCGCTATAAATTAATATTACAAGTGTCTGTCAATCTCTCTTTTTGAGATTTGGCATGTTAGCTTTTTAAAAATGTATGTTTGTATCCAAATATCATCATCCATTATGAAATTCTTCAAAATGTAAGCCATCATACTACCTAGCTTGACTGCATGAAAAGTTACTAAGATTACAGGGAGCAAGATGGCGGAGGAGTAGGAGACCTGGATTTCGTCTGGTCCCAGGAATTCAGCTAGATAGGGATCAAACCATTCTGAACACCTACAGACTCAACAGGAGATCAAAGAAAGGAATAGCAACAACTCTCTGAACAGAAAAGCGACCACTTTCTGGAAGGTAGGGGGTAGGGAGAAGTGAATCTGAGGCAGTATTTGGGAGGATAGACGGCGGGGGAGGGGGCCTCTGGCAGCCGCTTCTGGCAAGTGATAGAGCCAAGGAGCACAAAATCGGAACTTTTAGAAGTCGGCTCTGCCGAGGCACGTCACTCTGGTGGCTAAGCAGGGGGTGGAACCCTCGCGGGACGGTGTGGTCTCAGCACCCTCGGGGTCACAGGAAGACCGGGGGGTGCCTGAGTGCGGCAGCGCTCCCAGGTATCGGAGTGGGGAAGCCAGCTGCAGAGACGGAGCCGAGGTGCGGGCTCTCAGCTCGGGGTTGCCATAAACTGGGATCTGGGGCACAGTTGGGCCACTGCTCCTCCAGCAGGGACCCAACAAGCGGCAGATCCAGGGAGACTACCCTTTCTCCCCTGGGAGGAGCAGCGCGGGAGCGCACCGCAGGGATCTGCTGGGTTTGGAGACTCTGCAGGGGGTCGGGTGCCAGAGATAGAAACGTGCGGTCACAGGCCGGGTGAGCACAGAGTGTGGCCAGAGACCGGGGAGACGGGAGTGACTGACTGCTTTTCTCTGGGGCTGCATTGAGGAGTGGGGCCCCCGAGTTCTTGGCTCCTCCGGGGCGGAGATTGGGAGGCCGCAGTTTTCACTCTCCTCCTCCAAAGCTGTACGGAAAACTTGCAGGGAACAAAAGCTCCCAAGAGCAAACCCGAGCAGATGACAGCCCTGACCCGGCAAGGGCGGGCAATTCCGCCTCCGGCAAAGACATTTGGGAACCACGGCAACAGGCCCCTCCACCAGAAGATCAGCTAGAACAGCCAGTCAAGATCAAGTTTACCTATCAATGAGAACGGAAGGACTCCAGTGCCAGGGGAATACTGCACATAGAATTCATGGCTTTTTTACCATGATTCTTTAGTCTTTCAAAATTAATTTTTTTAACTTTTTTTTTTGAAATTTTCTTTTTCCCTTTTTCAACCAACAACTTATCAATCCCTTTTTAAAAAAAATATTTTTTATTTTTCATTTTTAGAGTCACGTTCTATCCCTTCATAGCAGTTACCCTTATTTTTGGTATATATATATATATATACGTTGTTCTCTCTTTAAAATTTTGAGATACAGTTTCTTCTAATAGACCAAAATATACCCTAAATCTCTAATGTATGACTTTGTTCGAGTCTCCTGCCTGATCACATTCTCTCCCTTTTTTTTTTAAAATCCTCTTCTTTCTTTTTTCAACCAACTTCTTATCTTAACACTTTCTTTTATAAAACCTTTTATGATTTTCATCTTTATATTCATATTTCATCTCTTCATCGTATTTTTGTATCCAAATATCATCATCCATTAACAGACAATATATATATAAATTTTCCTTTCTTTAATATTTTGGGAGGCACTTTCTTCTAACAGAACAAAACATGCCGAAAATCTCATGTGTGGCACTGATCTATGCACCAGCCTGATCATATTTGATCATATTCTGTTTTTTGTTTTGTTTTGTTTCTTTATATCTTTCTCTTTTTTTTTTTCCTTTTTCTTTTTTCTTTCTTTCCCTTTCTTTTCCCCCGGTTTCAGGTCTTTTCTGGTTTGTTTAGTATATATTTTCTGGGGATGTTGTTACCCTGTTAGCATTTTGTTCTCTCATTCATCTATTCTCCTCTGGACAAAATGACAAGATGGAAAAAATCACTTCAACAAAAAGAACAAGAGGCAGTACCGACTGCCAGGGACCTAATCAATACAGACATTAGTACGATGTCTGAACTAGAGTTCAGAATGATGATTTTAAAGATACTAGCTGGGCTTGAACAAAGCATGGAAGTTATTAGAGAAACCCTTTCTGGAGAAATAAAAATATAAGTAGAAATCAAAAAGGCTATTAATGAGATGCAATCAAAAATGGAGGCTCTAACTGCTAGAATAAATGAGGCAGAAGAGAGAATTAGTGATATAGAACACCAAATGATGGAAAATAAAGAAGCTGAGAAAAAGAGAGATAAACAACTACAGGATAAGGAGGGCAGAATTCGAGAAAGAAGAGATACCATAAGATGAAACAACATTAGAATAATTGGGATCCCAGAAGAAGAAGAAAGAGAGAGGGGGGCAGAAGGTATATTGGAGCAAATTATAGCGGAGAACTTCCCTAATTTGGGGAAGGAAACGGGCATCAAAATCCAGGAGGCACAGAGAATCCCTCTCAAAATCAATAAAAAAAGGTCAACACCCCGACATCTAATAGTAAAACTTACGAGTCTCAGAGACAAATAGAAAATCCTGAAAGCAGCTCGGGACAAGAGGTATGTAACCTACAATGGTAGAAACATTAGATTGGCAACAGACCTATCCACAGAGACCTGGCAGGCCACAAAGGACTGGCATGATATATTCAGAGCACTAAACGAGAAAAATATGCAGCCAAGAATAATATCCAGCTAGGCTGTCATTGAAAATAGAAGGAGAGATAAAAAGCTTCCAGAACAAACACTAAAGGAATTTGCAAACACAAAGGCAGCCCTACAAGAAATATTGAAAGGGGTCCTCTAAGCAAAGAGAGAGCCTAAAAGCAACATAGACCAGAAAGAAACACAGACAATATACAGTAATGGTCACCTTACAGGCAATACAATGGCACTAAATTCCTATCTTTCAATAGTTAGTCTGAAGGTAAGTGGGCTAAATGCCCCAATCAAAAGACACAGGCTATCACATTGGATAAAAAAACAAGACCCATCGATATGCTGTCTGCAAGGGACTCATTTAAACCCAAAGACACTCCCAGATTGGAAGTGAAGGGGTGGAAAACCATTTACCATGCTAATGGACACCAAAAGAAAGCTGGGGTGGCAATCCTTATATCATACAAATTAGATTTTAAACCAAAGACTGTAATAAGAGATGAGGAAGGACACTATATCCTACTTAAAGGGTCTATCCAACAAGAAGATCTAACAATTGTAAATATCTATGCCTCTAACATGGGAGCAGCCAATTATATAAGGCAATTAATAACAAAAGCAAAGAAACACATTGACAACAATACAGTAATAGTGGGGGACTTTAACACCCCCCTCACTGAAATGGACAGATCATCTAAGCAAAAGATCAACAAGGAAATAAAGACTTTAAATGACACACTGGACGAAATGGACTTGACAGATATATTCAGAACATTCTATCCCAAAGCAACAGAATACACATTCTTCTCTAGTGCCTATGGAACATTCTCCAGAATAGATCACATCCTAGGTCACAAATCAGGTCACAACCGGCACCAAAAGATTGGGATCATTCCCTGCATATTTTCAGACCACAGTGGTTTGAAACTAGAACTCATTCACAAGAGGAAAGTCAGAAAGAACTCAAACACATGGAGGCTAAAGTGCATCCTACTGAAGAATGAATGGGTCAACCAGGAAATTAAAGAAGAATTAAAAAAAATTCATGGAAACCAATGAAAATGAAAACACAACTATTCAAAGGATACAGCAAAGGCAGTCCTAAGAGGAAAGTATATAGCAATACAAGCCTTTCTCAAGAAACAAGAAAGGTCTCAAATATACAACCTAACCCTACACCTAAAGAAGCTAGAGAAAAAACAGCAAATAAAGCCTAAACCCAGCAGGAGAAGAGAAATAATAAAGATCAGAGAAGAAATCAATGAAATAGAAACCAAAAGAACAGTAGAACAGATCAATGAAACTAGGACCTGGTTCACTGAAAGAATTAACAAGACTGATAAACTCCTGGCCAGACTTATCAAAAAGAAAAGAGAAATGACCCAAATCAACAAAATCATGAATGAAAGAGAAGAGATCACAACCATCACCAAAGAAATACAAACAAGTATAAGAACATATTATGAGCAACTATATGCCAGGAAATTAGATAACCTGGAAGAAATGGATGCATTCCTAGAGCTGTATCAACTATCAAAACTGAACCAGGAAGAAATAGAAAACCTGAACAGACCTATAACCACTAAGGAAATTGAAGCAGTCATCAAAAATCTCCCAAAAAACAAAAGCCCAGGGCCAGATGGCTTCCCAGGGGAATTCTACCAAACATTTCAAGAAGAATTCATACCTATTCTTCTGAAACTGTTCCAAAAAATAGAAATGGAAGGAAAACTTCGAAACTCGTTTTATGAGGCCACCATTACCTTGATCCCAAAACCAAAGACCCCATCAAAAAGGAGAATTACAGACCAATATCCTTGACGAACATGGATGCACAAATTCTCACCAAAATACTAGCCAATAGGATTCAACAGTACATTAAAAGGATTATTCACCATGACCAAGTGGGATTTATCCCTGGGCTGCAAGGTTGGTTCAACATCCGCAAATCAATCAATGTGATACATTAATAAAAGAGAGAACAAGGACCATATGATACTTTCAATTGATGCAGAAAAAGCAATTGACAAAGTACAGCATCCTTTCTTGATCAAAACCCTTCAGACAATAGGGATAGAGGGTTCATACCTCAATATCATAAAAGCCATCTATAAAAAACCCACAGCGAGTATCATTCTCAATGGGGAAAAACTGAGAGCTTTCCCCCTAAGGTCAGGAACACGGCAGGGATGTCCACTATCACCACTGCTATTCAACATAGTATTAGAAGCCCTAGCCACAGCAATCAGACAACAAAAAGAAATAAAAGGCATTTGAATCAGCAAAGAAGATGGCAAACTCTCACTCTTTGCAGATGATATGATACTTTATGTGGAAAACCCCAAAGACTCCACCCCAAAACTGCTAGAACTCATACAGGAATTCAGTAAAGTGGCAGGATATAAAATCAATGCACAGAAGTCAGTGGCATTCCTATACACCACCAAGACAGAAGAAAGAGAAATTAAGGAGTCGATCCCATTTACAATTGCATCCAAAACCGTAAGATACCTAGGAATAAATCTAACCAAAGAGGCAAAGAATCTGTACTCAGAAAACTATAAAATACTAATGAAAGACACTGAGGAAGACACAAAGAAATGGAAAAACGTTCCACGCTCATGAATTGGAAGAACAAATATTGTGAAGGTGTCAATGCTACCTAGAGCAATCTACACATTCAATGCAATCCCCATCAAAATACCATCCACTTTTTTCAAAGAAATGGAACAAATAATCCTAAAATTTTTATGGAACCAGAAAAGACCTCGAATAGCCAGAGGAATGTTGAAAAAGCTAAGCTGGCGGCATCACAATTCCGGACTTCCAGCTCTATTACAAAGCTGTCATCATCAAGACAGTATGGTACTGGCACAGAAACAGACACATAGATCAATGGAACAGAACAGAGAGCCCAGAACTGGACCCTCAACTCTATGGTCAACTAATCTTTGACAAAGTAGGAAAAAATGTCCGATGGAAAAAAAGACAGTCTCTTCAACAAATGATGTTGGGAAAATTGGACAGCCACATGCAGAAGAATGAAACTGGACCATTTCCTTACACCACACACAAAAATAGACTCAAAATGGTTGAAAGACCTAAATGTGAGACAGGAGTCCAAAAATCCTAAAGGAGAACACAGGCAGCAACCTCTTTGACCTCAGCTGCAGCAACTTCTTCCTAGAAACATCACCAAAGGGAAGGGAAGCAAGGGCAAAAATAAACTATTGGGACCTCATCAAGATAAAAAGCTTTTGCACAGCAAAAGAAACAGTCAACAAAACCAAAAGACAACTGACAGAATGGGAGAAGATATTTGCAAATGACATATCAGATAAAGGGCTAGTATCCAAAATCTATAAAGAACTTCTTAAACTCAACACCCAAAGAACAGATGATCCAATCAAGAAATGGGCAGAAGACATGAACAGACATTTTTCCAAAGAAGACATCCACATGGCCAACAGACACATGAAAAGAGTGCTCAACATCGCTCGGCATCAGGGAAATCCAAATCAAAACCTCAATGAGATATCACCTCACACCAGTCAGAATGGCTAAAATTAACATGTCAGGAAATGACAGATGTTGGCGGGGACGCGGAGAAAGGGGAACCCTCCTACACTGTTGGTGGGAATGCAAGCTGGTGCAGCCACTCTGGAAAACTGTATGGAGGTTCCTCAAAAAGGTGAAAATAGAGTTACCCTATGATCCAGCAATTGCACTACTGGGTATTTACCCCAAAGATACAAATGTAGGGATCCGAAGGGGTATGTGCATCCTGATGTTTATAGCAGCAAGGTCCACAATAGCCAAACTGTGGTAAGAGCCAAGATGTCCATCGACAGATGAATGGATAAAGAAGATGTGGTATATATATACAACGGAATATTATGCAGCCATCAAAAGGAATGAAATCTTGCCATTTGCAATGACGTGGATGGAACTGGAGAGTGTTATGCTGAGCGAAATAAGTCAATCAGAGAAAGACATGTATCATATGATCTCACTGATATGAGGAATTCTT
This sequence comes from Mirounga leonina, assembly GCF_011800145.1. Taxonomy (NCBI): domain Eukaryota; kingdom Metazoa; phylum Chordata; class Mammalia; order Carnivora; family Phocidae; genus Mirounga; species Mirounga leonina. The sequence continues at coordinate 12,886,182 of NW_023270763.1, read as the reverse complement.
AATCTCAGGAAACAAACTGAGGGTTACTGGAGTGGTGGGGCATGGGAGGGATGGGGTGGCTGGGTGACAGACACTGGGGAGGGTATGTGCTATGCTGAGTGCTGTGAATTTTGCAAGTCTGTTGAATCACAGATCTGTACCTCTGAAACAAATAATACAGTATATGTTAAAAAAAAAAAAGAAGAAGATGATAGCAGGAGGGGAAGGATGAAGGGGGGGGGAATCGGAGGGGGAGATGAACCATGATAGACGATGGACTCTGAAAAACAAACAGGGTTCTAGAGGGGAGGGGGGTGGGAGGATGGGTTAGCCTGGTGATGGGTACTGAAGAGGGCACATTCTGCATGGAGCACTGGGTGTTATGCATAACAATGAATCATGGAACACTACATCAAAAACTAATGATGTTAACGTACGGTGATTAACATAACATAATAATAATAATAATAAAGTTACTAAGATTACAGCAGACTGGTGAAGGTAGGATGGAGGCAGTGGGAGAGAACACAGAATCTTCCTTTTAGAACCTAACAATGTCTCATGTTCTCTAAGGCCCAACCTTATGGGTACAAGAAAGACTACTATTTTAAGATATTCTTTTTCTATTTTAAGACAAAAAGCTCCTGAAAACCATGAAACTCTATAAGAAAGATCAACACACGCTGAAAACACTTCATGCCTCTGAGAAATATAAAAATTAAAAAAAAGAGGTAGGAGTCTGAAATTTTATACCTACTTATAAAATTTCTAATAAACCCATTTTTATGTACCAATAATCAACAATAGCCTTTAATATATACAATTCCCTCACTCAGGAAACATTCAGGATACTATTGTGAACAGAAATGTAATATGCTTGCTGACTTTTCTCCCCTCTTCACACTTCAATATATATGGTATCGGTACAATCATGCATACCATAAAATGTAATTTAGAACTTATAGGAAACCTCAGTTTGAATTAAGGTCTAAATGCTCATACAATTTTTTTAAAAAGACGTACCGAATTACCCTAAGTCCAAAATGTAATTCAAACTAATAGCTAAAAGACCTTAGCAGACAAGTTTAATGAAGGAAGAAAACCTGCCATCAGAATCTCAAGAACTTGAGAAGTTGGTGTTTTTAGAACCAGTTTAAACACAAGATGATTAAACTTCCCCTTATAATCTCTGCAATATCCTTTACAATCCTACTTATTTGTTTAGCAAATTCATGAGGTTTTCCAGTATTGCTGAGGATATTACGTGTCTACTTCCCAAAATTCTACCCTTTAGAAGTCTTTCTACATTGTCACATAAGAAAATGTAAGCCTCTGTGTACAGTAACAGGTGAGGAATTGTTCTGGAATGCTGTACTCAGTTGCTTCCCAAAACATCATTCTTTGGCTAAAATCAACCAGTCAGGAAACAACAGATGTTGGCGAGGATGCGGAGAAAGGGGAACCCTCCTACACTGTTGGTGGGAATGCAGATTGGTACAGCCACTCTGGAAAACAGTATGGCGGTTCCTTAAAAAGTAAAAAACAGAGCTACCCTAAGACCCAGCAATTGCCACTACTGGGTATTTAACCAAAGGATACAAACATAGTGATTCAAGGGTGCACGTGCACCCCGATGTTTATAGCAGCAATATCAACAATAGCCAGATTACAGAAAGAGCCCAAATGTCCATTGACTGATGAATGGATAAAGAAGATGTGGTATAATATATACGATGGAATACTACTCAGCTATCAAAAAAAAAAAGAAATCTTACCATTTGCAATGTGGATGGAACTAGAGGGTACTATGCTAAGCAAAATAAGTCAATCAGAGAAAGACAGTTATATGATTTCACTCATATATGGAATTTAAGAAACAAAACAGATTAATATAAGGGAAGGGAGGGAAAAACAAAATGAGACGAAATCAGAGTGGGAGACAAACCGTAAGAGACTCTTAACTGTAGGAAACAAACTGAGGGTTGCTGGAGCGGAGGTGGGTGGGGGGATGGGGTAACTGGGGGATGGGCATTAAGGAGAGCATGTGATGTAATGAGCACTGGGTGTTACATGCAACTGATGAATCACTAAACTCAACTTCTGAAACTAATAATACACTATATGCTAATTAACTGATTTAAAAAAAAAAATAAAACAACAACAACAAACATCATTCTTCCCTGAACACTGGTGACGCTGTGGGCTTGATGGTTTTAATAGGAGCTGGACAGTCTCCAAAAAAATACCCGAAAGGTGAGTTCTACTAACATATTTTGGTGAATGAATTAGTAAAAATCAAGGCTGCTTTGTGCTGAAAAGCACTGGTGACATTCCTGAGGCATATGCACTTTTTTGTACTGTTTATATGAACCCTCTCAAAACCTGCAGGCGGGCACACTAAGGTCATGTGTCCTGCTGGATGAGAGTTTGCTGCAATACTTTACTAACATGGAAAAGGAGGAGATGCACTAAATATAATGTCCCAACCGCAATGTTATTCGACAGCTGGCTCTCAGGTTTATCTGCCTCTAATGACGTTTAAACACTCCAAACCACGCACGTGCGTGCGCACACGCACACACACACACACGCATGATAGAGCACACTCTACCTGTGTGTATAAAATCACCTTCCATACACGCGTGCGCACACACATGCATGATACAGCACACTCTACCTGTGTGTATAAAATCACCTTCCATGCCCACATGCACACACACACACACGCATGATACGGCACACTCTACCTGTGTGTGTGTATAAAATCACCTTCCATGCACGCGTGCACACACACACGCATGATACGGCACACTCTGTGTATAAAATCACCTTCCATGCCCACACGCACACACACACACACGCATGATACGGCACACTCTACCTGTGTGTATAAAATCACCTTCCATGCCCACACGCACACACACACGCATGATACGGCACACTCTTACCTGTGTGTATAAAATCACCTTCGATGCCCACACGCGCACACACACACACACGCATGATATGGCACACTCTGTGTATAAAATCACCTTCCATGCATGCACGCGCACACACACACACACACGATACAGCACACTCTACCTGTGTGTGTGTGTATAAAATCACCTGCCATATAAGGTGCTTATTTTTCTTTATAAGTTAAGACAATCATAACACTTTTTGGACCCAAGGATTTCTGTATCACTGTCAGATCATATGTCAGACTGTGTGTTATGGTCTCTAATTTACAGAGGTAAAAAACGCAATATGGCATCTAGATGTAAGTCTTAAAAAGACTGGCTGATCACTCGAATCAAACAAGGACATTAAAAAACAAAACCCCCCAAACACCTAAGCCAAACTTGGGAGATACTGATTAAGGACGTGTGAGTTGAAACCATAGGATATAAATATTTTTGCGAGGTCCTAGCTGTTGAGCCACCAGGTTTGGAAACCCTGGGCTAGAGCGGAAAAGGCACTGTGGCAGGGCAAGGGGAGAACAGGCTGAGACTGGCTCATCATTTTCTTGTTGAGAATTTAGGGTGGCAGCAGAAATGTGCCCAGTGCACACTCGGTGAGGTCTTGCACAAACTTAGAAGTGAAGATGCAAAGCATGTTCACTTTCAAGCACCTATTTTGGAGAGCAGGACTGCCTCCCTCACAAGCTGGTAAGAGCGGAGAGACCTTATGTGTGGGGCACAGAGAGGAAGGAGAAGCAGCCAGGTAATGTACCTACAGCAAATGAGTATCTGATCATAATCATTTCAGAATGCTGCAAGACTGTACTCTGAACTCAAGGTCTGAGAAGATGTATGGTGTTTAACGTGTGAGTCATCATGTGTCAAAAGAAAACGAATAGAGTTGGCCTTGAGGCACAAAGAAGAGGCTGTAGGTAAGATTACCTAAGTGTGTCAAAGGAGTCTGGAGGCAGAAAAACATGGTGGGTTATAAAAGGATGAACAGAGTGGAGGGGAAAAAAAAAAAAGAAAAGAAAAAAATTCCATTCCATCTGTGCAGCTCTGAGCCTAAAACATGGCAATCTTTATTTGGAAAAAAGTTAATGAAGATTATGGAACACGAAATGACTTTTCATCAACTTATTTCTCTAAAAGAAGCATGAATTTGCATTTTCATTGAACTGATCAAATGTTATCTAAGAATTGCTTAATTGCCTTAATGGTTTAATTCTATTTGCTGCCAATCTGATTAGCAAAGTGTGTGTCCGTGTGTGCACCCGTGTGGGCTGGCACTAAATGGGAGGGTGAAACCTATTACTGAAAGAACAGCAACGTGGAGCTGGCTGGCTTTTGGTTAATTGAGAAACCATGAGTGGTGTGAGGAGGTCACTGTATCGTTTATTTTAATTTTCTTCTCTCCTGTCTTCCCAGTCACTTGTTCATCTCAGGAACTCGCTTTAGATTTGAGACCGCTAAGAGCATGTGTTAATTTGGGTTAAGGAGAAGGTGAGCCCAGGTATTACTGCCAGTGTAGCAATTTAATAGGAATCTGGATATAATTTAATAGATCCTTTGAGTCTCAGTCAGACATGGTTAATATGGATTGGGGAAACATCTTATAGAAGTTAATACATACATTAATCTCTTGGGACCTTGCAACAGTACATAGCCTAAAAGAATAAAAATAATCTCTTCCAACCTGCACAGGAGTGTCTATTGATAAAAGCCCTAGAATCATTGCATTGGGGCAGGGTAAAAGCACCAGACCTCGCTTCTGGAACCAGTTCTGACCTTGGGGGAAGTCACATTCTGTCTCTGTATTTCAGTGTTCTTAACTTCAAACTGCAGTGAGTGGCTTTAAATTTGTTTTTTAAAAGGCTTTGGGTCTCATAAGTGTATCTCAGGATCTACCCAGGAAGTTCAAGGGAAGCTGGGCAGAGGAGATTCTATCCCCATTTCTGAGCTCCCCAATCACCCTCTGATTTAACTGCACTTTGATCAGTTTGCAGTACTGATATGCTAAACAAGATTTGGGTTGGAAAAAAAAAATTTCTTTGTTAAAAGTATTAGATAACCACTGGAATAGATGAGCTCTAAGATTTCTGTACAGTTTTAATAAAATCTTCCGTATGGGGGCGCCTGGGTGGCTCAGCTGGTTAAGCGTCTGACTCATTATTTTGGCTCAGGTCATAAAAGCCTCTGACTTGTAATTTTGGCTCTGATCATGATCTCATGGGTCTTGAGACCCATGAGTGTGCTGGGCACCCCACTCAGCAGGCAGTCTGCTTGAGATTCTCCCTCTTCCTCTGCCTCCCCCACCCACCCACTTGCATGCACTCTCTCTCTCAAATAAATACATGGCTACTAAATAAATAAATAAAGTCTTCCCTCCGAACACCCTGTTTCTTCTGCAAGGAAAATTCATCTTCCTCTTCACAACCTTCTGAGCTCCAGCTTCCTGAAGACTTAAATCAAATGCCATCTTTTCTATGAAACCTCCCTCAACAGGAAGCTTCGCTATGGAGGGGGCTTCTTTGCTGGAAAGCAATTCTGTGGCCACATGCTTTCCTAAGCTGAAGATACTACATAGTCCGGTGATTCAGTCAGGGATCCTGGGTGATTAAGGATAAAAGTAGACCCAGGACAATATACATGTCAACAGCCTTAATAAGTTCATTTCTTTTATGCAGCAACAGCACTCACAGAAATTTATCCTAACAAAATAATGAGAGATACATACAATGACTTACTACAAGGAGGCTCATCTCCACATGGTTGATAAAATGATAAGGGTGAAAAATTAGAAAAAACTAAATGCAGAAGCAAAAGTCAAATACATGCACAACAATAGTTAAACAGACTTTATACTCTGAAGTAACACACAGTCATTAATTATCATGTTTTGGAAAAATAATTCATGATGCGGGAAGATGCTGATTATATAATGTTGAGCAGAGAGGGCAGGGCATAAAACTATATACAGAATATGCTGACAATGCTGTTATTCATTATATCTACTCAAAGGAAACATAACGAGTAGTAAGTGATTGTTCCTTTAATTTTCTTCATTACACTTTGTGTTTTTCAAAACTTTAAAACTAGATATTTTTGCTCTTAGTATAATAAAGAGAAGTGATTCTGAGTATATGGCAAAGCAGCAAACATGTCATCTGTTAAAGTAAACATAAAAGCGATTTTGTTTCCATCAACATTCTCTAATTCTTCAACCACATGATACTTCTGAAACATAAATGTGTGGGGAGTCTAAATCTACTGCTGTAAGAACTTTGAAGACAAGAGTCCCAAAGGCCTAAAGAAGCTGACCTTAAGTAGTGTGAGGGAAGACTCCTCTAGAAACGGGTTCTAAGTCTTTGTTCCACCACAGACTAGCTGCAAGGCTCAGCAAATAGTTTCATGCCATTTTGTCATTTGCAAAGGAAAGGCATCTTAATATTTTTTTCTATCCCCAGTGTTTAGAACACTGGACGTTATCAGTGATATATGTTAATTATTGAGTGGACCGACGGATATAAGGATGAGTAGATAGATGGAATGAATGAACTATAATGAAAGACTATGAAGAAAGATGAATTAAAGTCCTAGGCTTCTTGACTCAACTCTTAAAATGTATATTATGAACCTGAGGCCACCAAACTTGAACCTTAAATAGGAAGTAGTCTGTGTTCTTTTCGATCCTTCCAAGCTAAGGTCATGGACCTTCATAGATCCATCAACAACTGAGACTAACACCAAAAGGAAAACTCAGATTTCACAATTAAGTTATGAACTGGGATCACTGTCTACGAGGGGGTAGTGAAAGTCAGAGTGGGAATAGCTGAGCTGGAACAAAGGCAATCCGTTAACATTTTGATGATCAAAGACAGCAGACCAAGACTTAACTGAAAGAAATATGCAGCAGGGAACAGTATTCAGGATGCAAACGGGAGCTTCAAACCCAAAACACAACAAAAAAGCAAAATCTATAAAGGGCATCTGGCCTGAGACAGAACTGAGGTTAAAAAAAAAAGAATAGTGAGGAGTAGGAGTCAGCATTCCAGAACAACATGGACAGGACAAGATTCCCCAAATAACCTCAAAGATGTGGCCTCCACTGAGTCCGAGATGCTACAGACTGAAACAGCTCATCTTGGTCATCCAGGCAGGGTGTGACCAGAGTAAGACACTCATTTCTTGGAGGCCACCAGAGAGATGGATATATGCCATATGGAAGCACATAAGATCAGTGATTAAGCCCCATCTTAAAGGACCCCTAACTTGCAACCAGGGCATAAAAATTAAAATGAGGCTGCCTGCTATTTGCATAAAACCCAATTCTATTTTATGAGCAGGGAGCAGAAAAATAGAGAATACTTTAGCCTTCATCTTTCTGGCTATCAAAGCTTTTCTAGGTTACGCCACCAGCTATGACTGCTCTCTTTTACACAGTGAAATGATTTCTAAGTGAGTAGCCTAGTAAATTTAGAGAAGTAAACTCTTCTTGCATATGTCTTCAAGATCTATAATGGAAGATAAATCCTGTTAGCCTGGGCATGGCGAGGTAATTATTTCAACTGCTACATTTCTGTGGAACAAACAAAACCATTCCTGGCTTATGCATTTCCTATTTAATGGCAAAGGGAAGAAATACGGTGCTCACCATGCCCAGGGCAGCAGCTGTCACAGACCAGTGGCAACCAGAATGGAAGAGAGACCTGGTCAATTATCACCCCTGGATATCAAAGTCCTGTGGGCTGCATGTGGTCATATCTGCCTGTCCAAACCAGCCTGTAATGGAATGGTGCTGAGCAAGAAGCAAAGGGAAAGCTATCATGGTAGGAACATCAGGGCATTTTGGATGCAAAGCAGAAGCTTATCTTTTTTACTGTTGCAGCTCCAGAGAAAATCAATTTTGACATAGAACTGCCACTTTACAAGCAAATAACTATACTTTCCAATAACCTAATCTGTGCAAAGCCTACTGAAAATTCCCTAAAGAACCAGTAGTTAAAACCTCCATTAAATCAAAGGGTTTAATATGGGAAGGGAAGAGAGGATGTAGTTTGACTTGGGAATGTAATGGACTCAGTGGGGAAATAAATATGTTGTTTTATGTGTACAGTTACAGAATATGAGAACACGGCATTCATTTCAAAGGGAATTCTCTTGCTGTGCAACTTATTCCTAAACAGATGTGATTTTTGCTTATTCAAAAACATTTAGGTAACAATTACAGCATAATAAATTATAATTGCCATCATCTTCCAGCTATGTAAAGCCTTCTATGCAAACACAAAGAAAAGGCAATTACACAGAACCATAAAACCCATATTCAGGTAGGTTCTGCAACCTAGATTCGAATAATCTACATTATTCTCATATAAACACTGCATTGTGCCTCATATATATCCTACTACGGAGTGTGGAAACTACCTAGCAAGTAACTAAGGTTTGTTAATCACCGGCTGGAACAGGCCCCAAGCAGGGGAGTTTTTGGGGTAGTAGGAATGCCTTCCAGCCCTCAGACAGCTTCTTTGAGAGTCTTTACATCTAAAGCTCCACCGAACACAGCGTCAAGCCACTGGCCACCCAAATGCAAATACTCCAAAGAGAGGCAGAACGTTATGCAGGTAGCATTGTTTTTTAAACCTGAGAATCATATTAAAATACCAGATTTTGGATAGGACAGTGGGCTGAGGGCAGGGAGGAGTAGGACACTAATTAACCAGACGCTCTGATGGCAAGAAGGATGTGGAAGGAACAGTGATTCTGAACAGAGGACATTAATGTGCAATTTGAAAGAGAATATGCCAAGTAGGACAGGGCCAAAGAAATGTTTCTAACATTCACGGATTTGTCCATACCCCCTTTGTAACAATTTGTAATTTCACTTGGGGAAAGAGTTCAGGCATGATGATGGAATGGAAATACCCTCATTCTGACAAAGGATTGTCCTTTATCTTTCAAATTCACTAGGAAACATCTCGGGTGGGTAGAATGATGAGTAAGACAGTGGACAGCTTGTCTTCAGATGAACAAGCTTTCTCCAAGTAACCAATAAACCAAATGAACGGATGAAAGTGGGAGTTAAGAGACCTCAGTTTTACTTGTAGCTACTACTTCCTAAACATCCTGTCTTAGGAAGTGGATAAGCTCTACACCACACAACATCCATGCCACCATCATCTATGGAGCATGTTCACATTCACTCGTTACAGAAGGTGCGGGAAATAAAACGAGGAGCACACAGCTTCCTTACCCTTGAGAGGGTCACAGCCTACAGGGGGAGACAGCGATGGGAACAAAGCACGACCACATGGACGAGGCCAGTGCTCTGATGAGGTCTGTGCAAAGGACAGAGTAAGAACAGAGAGGAGACCAATATGCCTGCTCAGAGGGGTCTCCAGAGGACTTTGCAGAGTTGTTCATTTGAAGGATACAAAGGTACTCGCTAAAACACACAAAGAAGAGAGAGGGGATGACATGTAAAATAGCATCTTCAAAATGAAGATAATGTGTCCGTAACAGTGCTTTGCTATCCAGAAAGTACTTTACATCGATGACGTATGTATATCATTAACAGGAAGGTGTCCAAAGGGTTGACAAGTGTCTGTGTGGCTCTTTTCCTCAGAGGAGTACCATTTTAACTTAGGCTCCACCGGAGCATTAAGTGACCAATTTAGAGCCCATTTACTAACAGAGCATTTTGAAATTCCTTCTCTAACTGAAAGATATCTCACAACCATGACTAAAGAAAACTGGAAGCGACTGGAAGAAGGTACCTGTGCATTTCTTTAATGTCTCATTTGCCACTGCCTTTTGCCAAGGCCACTCAAATCCCCATCCCCTATCATGCACCGTATCCTTTATCTGGAAGTTCACACTAGCACTCAATTACTCTTTGTGTAATGGAGAACGTTAAAAGAAAGAGGAAAATTTTGCCTGCTGAGTTGGTGACATGTCTAGGATATTGGGGCTGATGGTGTGCTTCCTGAAACACTTTAATCACTTCTGACTCCTGAAGCATGCATGTGCTTTTACATAATCACAAGAAACTCTAAGATCTAAAGTCCCACTGGTGAGTGATGTTGAGTGGCTTGACCATGCTTTCCCATAAGCATTTTGGATGGGAATGCATAGCAGATGAGGAAGACTTTGAGTAACTAAAGTCTGTGTAGGTGATATGACCATTTTAGGTCTCAGGACATGAAAAAGAGATTTTTAAGAACCAAAGTACTTGACTAGAGACTCTAACTGACAAGGACTCCTATCTATACCTCCTAAACTGAGCATGATGCCTGGCATAAGGGGAACAGTCAATAAATATTTGTTAAAGTAGTAGAGATGAGCTTTTGAGATATCCAAAGACTACTGGTAGGTCCAAAAAATCAATTCTGTAAGTCAGGAGAATGGACAATAATATAGATAATGTAAATTGGCTAAAAAAAAAAAAAAATCAGTGCTAAGTCCTGAACCAGGCTGAAAAATCTTACCACACAAATAGCCACCTTCAAAGTGTGAATGATGTTTTTGTTTATACCGCTTGACCTAGGAGAGTAGGGTGGCTTTCCATTTGGACCAAACAGTTCCCCAGGCTCCGTAATATATTCATAAAATAATTTCTCTTGCCAGATCATCTCATTTTTCAAGCTTACTAACTAACCTATCTTGTTCGCTGGGATGGGGCAGAAGCACCAGAAGGAGGCTACATATGGATTAGAATGAGCCACATCATTTCAAGAAAGCCTCTGCTTACTTAAGCTTCAATGCGGTGCCTTCATCTTTCACCAAAGGTCAGACCTAAAACACCATGGATGTCATGTCTGAGTTTTCCAGTACTCTCTAGCTGAGGACACTGCCAGTTACATCCTCCAATCACCCCCTAAAAACCCACGGGATGCATTTATATAAGAGTTTAGAATGAGGCAAAAATAAACTGCTTCCCTCCACCCTACTCCCAACACCAAAATAAGGAACTAGTTATCTTTTTTTTTTTTTTTTTAAGATTTTATTTATTTGAGGGAGAGAGAGAAAGGGTGGGGGAGGACAGGGAGGGGCAGAGGGAGAGGGAGAATCTCAAGCAGGCTCTATGCCCAGCCTGGAGCTCAACTCAGGGCTCACTATGGGGCTTGATCTCAAGACCCTGAGATCATGGGGAGCCTGGGTGGCTCAGTCGTTAAGCGTCTGCCTTCGGCTCAGGTCATGATCGCGGGGTCCTGGGATCGAGTCCCGCATCGGGCTCCCTGCTCGGCGGGAAGCCTGCTCCTCCCTCTCCCACTCCACCTGCTTGTGGTCCCTCTCTTGCTGTCTCTTTCTCGCTCTGTCAAATAAATAAATAAAATCTTAAAAAAAAAAAAAAAAAAAGACCCTGAGATCATGACCTGAGCAGACACCAAGAGTCTGTTGCTTAACCAACTACATCTTTTCTGAAAACAGGAATTATCAGTCTTTCATTGTCACAGCTGCCAGGAACCTCAACCCCAGCATCGATTTTATCAACAATCTCAGCAACAACATGAACATCGCAAAGTTCTTACTCCTCCCGTTCGGTCCTCACTTTTATTCCTATTTTATTAAACTTTCCAATTGCTTCAAATGCCTTCTTGAAGGCTGTGGGGTAAAAATAACTATAATAGTAAATAAAAATATTATTTATTTCACACATTTCTCCAGTTTGTTCACATATTATTTCTGTTTAGTTCAAATGTAGGAATACAAAAGGTTATGCCAAATGCATTTTTGTTCTCTATAGCAAATAAGGGCTGATTGTCAAAGATGATGGAATGTTCAGCCATTGTAAAAGTAATTTCCAATTGTAAAAGAAAACTCAACTTTTTATAATATTCCACTGGAGAAATGTATATTTAGGTATATAAATGCATCAGCTACAGACATGAGATATGTATGTGATTTCATACAGCAATTATAAACATGAATAAGGAAAATAGAGCAAAATTAGACCACCTGTCTTCTGCTTAATGATTTTAAAACCTAGAGTTGAGACCGTTATTTCAAATTTATTTTAACTGCCTATTATGTTTGGTTAAGGAGATTTTTATAGCAACACATTGAAAATATACACACTATATGTAATGACTCTGCTTCTTGGCAGACAGCATTCTCTTAAAAAATCTAATTTATTGGGCGCCTGGGTGGCTCAGTCGTTAAGCGTCTGCCTTCGGCTCGGGTCATGATCCCGGGGTCCTGGGATCGAGTCCCACATCGGACTTCTGGCTCTGCGGGAAGCCTGCTTCTCCCTCTCCCACTCCCCCTGCTTGTGTTCCTGCTCTTGCTATGTCTCTCTCTGTTAAATAAATAAAATCTAAAAAAAAAAAAAAAAAAAAAAAATCTAATTTATTAGAAGAAATGCTATAGTCATAACTTAATTCAGAAGAATCCCAAATGGGCAGGTTAACAATTGTCAAAGGACTGGATACCTGAATTGGGATGTGGGAAGTAGAGAGAAGAGGGACAAAGGAAGGTTAAACTCAATCATACCGCAAATGAGGAAGAGGGAAGTATTTACTTTCTCACTGGAGTTACACTAACAGTAGTCAGTAGAATCTACATCAAACATACTTACAGTAGAAGTCAAGCGTGAGTGACCAAACTGAACCTAGATAGGAAAAGAATTAGAATCTTCTAAGCAATGTGAGAACAGAAAAGAAATTATTATTACTGACAACAAGCATCATTTCCAGATTTAAGACATGCTTCCTCTCCAAGATCTGTCTTCCCTGATCTCCGGAATAGAAACATGAAAATCCCAACTGACTCAAAGTCATGTTGAGTGTTCCCAATAGAATACTATCTGGGCAAAAAAAAATTTTTTTAAAGATTTTATTTATTAATTTATTTGTCAGAGAGAGACAGAGTGAGCACAAACAGGGCAAGCAGCAAACAGAGGGAGAAGCAGGCTTCCCCCCTGCGCAAGGAGCCAGATGCAGGGCTGGATCCCAGGACCCTGGGATCATGACCTGAGCCGAAGGCAGACACTTAACTGACTGAGCCACCCAGGCGCCCCTGGGCAAAAATGTTTTCTTTAACATTAGTAATTTGTCTTATGGCCTGGGAAATTATTTTTCTCTTTTACACAGAAAAACATAAACATAAGATCACTGATAACAGAGATTCTGAAAGTTAGTGCCTGTTCACCTATAACACATGCTTTAACAAATCTCTTGTGATAACTTATATGAATGTCCTACATCGCAACAACTCTTTATATGTAGGGTCTGTCACAAATTGCTGGTTTCTACAACTCCCTGAAATCTTGGCTTAGTTTAGGTCCTTTGCTAATATGGTGCAAGACTTGGAATAATGTCATTTTCCTCATCAGAGACAGAAGTTTAGGAGCATAGTGTGAAATCACATACAAACATGCAGCCCCTTTTATTAAATTTAGTTTGTTTTCCCACTCTGAGACTCAGCATTTACTGGGGAATAGATAGGCCTTTATTTGTTTGCTTTACCTATAATAGAAGTGTGCAGATACTTCTAACATCTAATCACCACTAGTCTCACCTCTAACCTTGATAGGTTAAAAATTGTATCTCTAACCTTCTTCATGAAGACAAAAAATGGGAATGAATTCTAATAGTGGGTTAGAAGGGAAGTCCACAATACCTAATCCTCAATACTCCAACTAATTCTGGACTTGGACCAAGACACTTGACCTCTATGAGCTTCCGCATTTCTTAATCAAAAAGGAAAAGACGTAGAAATCCTAAAAGTTCTATGAAGGAAGATTTTTCTCCATTTGCAATGTTCACTTCTCCTTTCTCTTCCTCCATACCTACCCCCAAGAATACTCGCAAGGGTAGTCAAAGAATGACCTGTTAATGTTTGTCAGGTAGAAGCAGCAGTCCCCATCACATTCTGCAGTCTTTCCTACAAAGTAGGTTATCAGTAAGCCTTTGCAGAATGAGTGAATGAATGAATGCATGCAAGAAAAGAAGTGGGACAACAGGGATCAGAATTTTCCTTCCTGGTCTCAGAATACTCTCAAGGACAGCACAGGATTCTTACCGGATTATACCCACTTAACATACCTTTGATCACATGTGCAGTGACTCATTTTATATCCACTTCAATTTCTGTCAATCCCACATGTTAACCTATTCAAATTGAGGACTTTTTTAAGAGGATTCTTAAATATTTTGTGCTTGTGTCGAGAATTCTGGAATACATGAAGCTCCTTTCGAATCCATGTATCACACACGAAGCTCTGGAGCCTGGCTGATTTTCACATAGCTCAGAATCTGTCTTATTAACACTTTTAAAATGAAGAGACACACCCAGTGTTCTGATCCTCTGCCTTTTTACCCGTGAAGTGACAGCATTCTCTACTGGGTCCTGGGCAGATTAAAAGGTATGCCCTACAGATTGCATTATCTCTAAATCATCCATGATGTATTACGCTTAGTTTAAATGAGTGAGTCCCATTTGCACAATTGCCCTATTAATTTACTCATCATTGATTTATGCCACTCTTGCTGGAGATCTTCCACCAGACCCCTATTTCACGTGTATGCGCAAGAGCTCAGTTTCAGTATTTTACTTCAGACCTCCCTATCTCATTGCTCTTCATTTGTCTTCATTTATCCATCTTTTATCTGCATCCTCCCCTGTTCCTCCCTCTGCTGCCTTCCTGCAGTTTCTTCTTGCTTCTCCTCCATTTTCCTTCTCCTTTGGTCTTCCTCCCCTCTTACTTAAGAGCAACCTAATAAATCTCCAATTAGAGGTTAGCAATCCAGAGAAAAGAAATCTGAAGGTGAAGAAATACAGGCGGCACAAAGCACTTGATAAAAGTCAGGAAGAAGGGGGGAAAATGCTCAGACTGAGATCTAATTGGAGGGTTTCAAGTATTAAACTGTTAACAAAGAGGATACCTTTGCTAAGGATCTTGTAATAAAGATGGCAAAAATTGTGTCCTTCTGCCACCCTGGAGAAGCTTTGTTTTTTTCCCTGTATCTCATCTTTAGAGACTTACTTTACTCTTCAGCTAACAAAGCAGGGACTCCCCTCCTTCGGTGGTAGCCAGAACCAAATCAACAGAACACCTACGATCAAAACACCACTGGGGCGATCTAAGGGCTGAAATATGGCCATTATGACAGTGGTTTTTGTAGACAGGGTTGTAAAATCCTCATTACATTAATTTTTTTGGTCAGACCAAAACAGACTTTTTTTTTTTTTTTTGAGATGACATATTAAAGTCATTGCTTGTGGGCTCCCTATCCTTCTCCATCCTCTATCTCAAAGACCCACTTGATTCACTTGTCCAAACAAAAACTAACAGTGATTTTATGTAAAAATATATACAATAAAGGCATAATTAAAAATATCATTAAATACAGATATTACTGCCTTCTCCCTACCTCTTGTGGGTGAGAATGTTATTTTTAATTTTGCTTTAGAGGCTTTAATTATAATATCTGAGAGAGAACAAGAAAAATGTGGTCACCAAAAGACTAAGCTGATGGGAAGAGCTATGTGCTTATTTAATTTCATTACTTACAATAATCTGCTCATCAATTCAATGATATCTGACTTACTTGGCTTTTTCTTAACTGGCGCTTAAGAAATACTGTACTTGTAACATTCCTAAAGCATGTAAAGATATGGAAGTAGGTTGCAAGTAAATAAAATAATGTATCCTGATTACTAGGAGCCTCTCTGGCCACACATCACTCATCTCTGTAACTCCAATGCATAGCAAAACAGATGAATGAGGTAGAAGGCCAACAGGAACCTTGACAGACTAATCCCTACTCTCTGAACATTTCCCTAAGTTCTGAACCTATTCATGAAGCTCACTGGGGTTTAAGCAGTATAGAGCTTCAACTAATCTCAGAAGGAGAAAAAACAGAAAGGCGATACTATGCAGAGCGGTGACAAAAAAGAAAGAAATTAAGGCAGACAGCATTAATCGTCAAGCAAGGGAAGTTTCCACCTAGTAAAAATAATAACTTCCTTATCTTGTATTTTGAATCTGGAGATTAACGTAAAGATCCCGATTCTTATCAAGGAACAAAATGGTGCCAGGAGTTTTTACCACATTGCCTTAGAGGCCCCTGTGATCAAAGCTCTGTTTAAAGAAATCAATAATTAGGCAACTCCTGTGTCCACCTCTGGATCTCTCCCTTCTTGTAAGATGCTGCGGCTGGACCTTGGGTGCCCTCCACTAAAATTCTAAGAAAACTTGGATTCTGTGTAAATGTTATTAAAGTGGTGTCCTGTGGCAAAATAAATGAACTGACAAATACATTAGCATTATATGTGGACCCAGAGCTGGGAGGCCTTTATTCAAACACTCAGAAGATGACCAAATTTGGTCTCAGGCTCACAGAACTACAGGGACTAACAAAGATTTTAGGAATAATCTTTTCTAGTCTCCTAAGGAATGTTACTTATGGGCCTGCCCTTTTCATTTACACTCAGTAACATAATTAAGCATTTTGATACATTTTAAAGACGACTGTAATTTCCTCTTTAAACACAGTATTAGTATTTTAAAAGATCCTAAAAACTTCACTAGGATTCCTCTAGCTTAAGTTGAAAATATTTTTCCTCAGAAACACGTCTTTAAATTTAAGTTCTTTGGAAAATAAAAATCCTCATATTCTACCCACTGTCATAGTATTTTAGAGTTGAAGGGATACTTGAACAAGTCATTCCTGTGTTTTGTTCTGTTGTTTTTAAAGACTTTATGAGCGCGGGTGAACGGGGTAGCACGTAAGCAGGACTCTGGCCTCAAAACTCCCACTTAAGGTAGCCTGCTTCAAATTGATCCATGTATCTGTTTTACTAGAAAGTCTTCCAGAGGTAAGCCTTCAACTCTTCAGTGTCTAGCTATTGCTCTTAGACCAAAGACCAGAGTCCTGCAGCTGGCCTACAGGCCCCCCGGGGTTTCTAGCCTTAACCCCTTACACTCTGCAAGACACTCTCTGAAGCCTGCTGCCTACACTCCATTCTGCCAGGACTGCTAATACCACTAACCCAGGTTCTTTCCTGTTTCAGAGTCTCTGAACCTGCTGTTCCTTTGCCCAAAGAATTAGCCTTCCCACCTTTTCCTGGCTAACTCCTACTCACCCAACAGGTGTCAGCTCAAGGTCATCCCTGAGCTGGTCCACACTCCCAGCCCCTTAGAGCATCATTTCTACAGCAACCACCACAACTTTGATTAGTAATTCAAGGTTGTTTCATATAGGTCTCCCCTA
Source organism: Mirounga leonina (assembly GCF_011800145.1). Classification (NCBI taxonomy): domain Eukaryota; kingdom Metazoa; phylum Chordata; class Mammalia; order Carnivora; family Phocidae; genus Mirounga; species Mirounga leonina. The sequence continues at coordinate 12,869,045 of NW_023270763.1, read as the reverse complement.
CTGGCAGGTAAGCTCCACTGAATCTTACTCTGGGCCTAAATCACAAAAGGGGCTCAATAAATATTTGAATGAACATATGTGCTAATGGAGGATACTACGGATACACAAATGTCAAGAGATAACTATCAATATTAAATACCAAATAAACGTCAATTTATGACCCAGATCAAGACTTTTAAGGAATTTCCAAGAAGATACCGTGATTTGGAGGCAGCCAAATAAGACTTCAGAGATAGAATGAGGAAGGCAGCACAAACAGGTGCCAAGAGTGATGCTTACTGATGAACTATTTTACATGATTGAGCTCATGAAATAAATTGTCTCCACAATTACGTTGCTCCTAATTTCTAAAGAGGAGAGCACCACAGTAAATGGCAGAGTTAAGAAAGACACAGATGTAGTGAAAAGGGCCATATGCACCCCAATGTTCATAGCAGCAATGCCCGCAATAGCCAAACTGTGGAAAGAGCCGAGATGCCCTTCAACAGACGAATGGATAAAGAAGATGTGGTCCATATATACAATGGAATATTACTCAGCCATCAGAAAGGATGAATACCCAACTTTTGCATCAACATGGATGGGACTGGAGGAGATTATGCTAAGTGAAATAAGTCAAGCAGAGAAAGTCAATTATCATATGGTTTCACTTATTTGTGGAACATAAGGAATAGCGTGGAGGACATTAGGAGAAGGAAGGGAAAAACGGGGCGGGGGGAATTGGAGGGAGAGATGAACCATGAGAGACTATAGACTCTGAGAAACAAACAGGGTTTTAGAGGGGAGGGGGAGGGGGGATTGGTTAGCCCGGTGACAGGTATTAAGGAGGGCACGTACTGCATGGAGCACTGGGTGTTATACGAAAACAATGGATGGTGGATCACTACATCAAAAACTAATGATGTAATGTATAGTGACTAACATAACATAATAAAATTAAAAAAAAAAAAAAGAGTCCACTTTCTGTCTGGTCTGATTCCAAAAACAAAGGGTTTGCACTGTATAATGCCCTCCTGCCTACTATAAAACACACACTGTCCCAATGAGGCAGCAGCACCAGAGCTGGGCTGTGAAGGGCAGACAATGTGTTTGGTAATTACTAAGTGCGAGATATATTATGTAACCACATAGTCATCATGGGTCCTGGAGATCACACGGTATTGGCAATCTGAATGGGAATTTACTACTTTATTCCAAATATAATTCCCATGTCGCCTGAAATGTTAAGAGCTTCAAACAGCAGAGAGTTTCATAAAGAAATCACCCTATTTGCCCACTTAAAAAAATCAGCATGGCTCATACTATGCAATTTTATTGTTAACTGCTGCCAAGTCACACTATCTGATTATTTGTGCCCATGAAGGCAAGCAACAAAGACAATAGTTCAATTCAACCAAAAGGAAACAGTATTGAATAAACCTAGCACACTCAGAGGAAAGAAGTCCTCCTTGGCCCTCTTCAAATCCTTACACGTGAGAAAGCAGATAGGAGTCTGCAGTTTTTCTCCACAGTGCTCCAGGTTTTCAAAACAAGCCTGTGCCTTTTGAATCTTCCCCAGGGTTCTGGTACCAAGGAGCTCTCCTTTCCAGTGCTGCACCACAGACTGAGTGAGCGAGCCACACCTGATCTCCATGTCCCAAGTTATTCTTTATCAGTTTCATCTACTTTAAGGAAGGTGGGAGAGTTTCCTCAAAAACGCACAAGACTTTGTAAAACAATGTGAAAATCCCTTATGACCTTCTGCTTCTCTCTTGAGCTTCCATGCTTTCTTATTATTAAGAACCATACTGAAAAGGCCAAGAAGAGGTGTTCAACCCCAACTATAATCTTTAAAATGCTAATAAAAACAAAAAAGATTTTTTTAAACCAATGAGGCTGGCAAAATGAGGGGAACAGGGAACTGCTGAAATTCTGTACGGATGAATATGCGAAGAAATGGTCCCTTCCTAACACATGTAATAACATTAAAACACGCATAGGCTTTAACCCAGCAATTCAGCTCCTAGGAATTGACCCTAAAATGATCAATGGGTCAATGTGACAAAAGGGAAGTACGAGGACATTCATGCCAGCCATGTTATTAAAATGAAAAACTGCAAACAATCTAAATATCCATAAATAGGGAAATGGTTAAAAGTTATGTTGTATTGTATGATGCTATACTATGCAGTCACTAAAAATTACTACGGAGAAATGTACTGATGTGGGAAAATGTCCACGATTTATTGAGCACTTAATACATAACATGCATTATTGTTACATGTATGATTATTTGTTTTGTAATGAGCATAACTGTAATTTTAAAATAAAAATTGTATATCTGAAGTGTACATGATGCTTTGATACACATATACATCATGAAATGATTATTACAGTTAAGCTAATTAACATACACACTTTCTCACATAGTTACCATTTTTCTGTGTTTGTATGTGGTGAAAGCACCTGAAATTTCTCTTAGTAAATTTCCAGTATGCATTATTATTAACTACAGTCATCTGGTTTCAGATGTATTCACTCCTGAGAGATACTACCCAAGACCTATAAATATGCAATCAGATAAACCACTGGATTTTGATATACTAGCAACAGTCTGCTTTCCTCTTAGAAAGTTAAGATAGAAGTTTGCTGGCCCCTAATTAAGAACACTCACATCTACCTTCCTTCCCTTGATTCTTTTGTGCTTTCTTTTTTTCTTTCTGAAGAGAAATGTGCTCTTACTTTAAAGTCAGTCCACCTCCTTGCACCTGACCTTTTCTTTTCCTTTTGAAAGCTTGAGAAACTAGAGCTTCCAAATGATTCTTTTAAGTAGAGACTGCAAATTCATGCCATGTTAAATTAATTGTATCAAAAAAATGCTAATAGCAAATTTAAAGGACAAATAAAAACCTAACTCACTAAAAATGGTTCAGAATACTACAGAATATAACCAAATGTATGTTTTATATACACATATACCAAAGTGAATTACGTATGCTATTTCTTAAATTCCAAAAGACCCGTTCTTCTACATTTCAACATCTCTGAAATTGAAATGTGCCTTAAAATCAATGGCATGTCAGCTTAATTGTTAGTGCATATTCTTAGTGGTACATAAAATAATGTTGCATCTTGCAGCTGATGGAACCTTCAGTTAGATGAAAGGCGGTTTTATCACAACAGTTAATCCTTTGATGGTGAAGGGAAGGGCAGATAAATCAAATATTAAATGCTATCAATCCTTCCTTTCACAAAACAAAACAGAAACAAAAGAAAACCATTACTATTTTCCCCAGGTAGAGCGATTTCGCCCACCCCACCCATAGATAAGCCAGTTTACACAGAAACACGCACATTGAAAACACAGCCATATTAATTTTTTGATTCAAAGCACAGCTAATATTCTGAATGCTGCCAACAGTAGCTTTTTCAGGATACAAAATCCATCTTCTACCCTTACTATTGCACATAAATGACATAAACTCATCAACAGCATAAAAAATTCATATTCTGTCTATATAGCAACTGCTATGTTAGGTTTATGTCAACAATTGGTCTGATTTTTTAATAGCATAAATGTTTAAAGAGGTAGCAATTCCTGTAAAATATCTGTGGGGATATTGAAAGCAGATATACATCAGAGCAGAGGCGTTTCTCGAGGAAGAAGCAATTCTCCGTTATTTTATCCTTCTTCATCCTCCATTCCTTCTCTTCCACAAAACCCCTCCTCATTACGGTCCGTCACTTCTATCAGCTAAATATGGCAAGTGTGGCAGCCTTCTTCCTGTGGCCCCATGCCCCTTCTTCACAGAATTCACAAACACCCAGTCACAGTTCGAAATCAGAGAGGAAATTAGACACCTTTTGTGAACTCAGGTGAATCCTAAGTTTTTAGGTCTAAAGTTCTAGATTTGGGGTGCCTGGGTGGCTCAGTTGTTAAGCGTCTGCCTTCGGCTCAGGTCATGGTCCCAGAGTCCTGGGATCGAGCCCCACGTCGGGCTCCTTGCTCAGCGGGAAGCCTGCTTCTCCCTCGCCCACTCCCCCCTGCTTGTGTTCCCTCTCTCGCTGTCAAATAAATAAATAAAATCTTAAAAAATAATAAAATAGAATTCTATGATTCTACAATCTTCTTTTTACTATTGGGGCCCACTTTTTGAAAAAAGGAAGCCCCACAAGGGGCCACAGTCACCCTCAATAAATCTCTCTCCCCCTCTCACACACACGCACACACACACACACATGCACACACAGTCAGCAATGAACACTGTTCCAAGAACTCAAAATAAACATTAAACATTTCACTTTAATTTTCTATCTACGTATCTGAACGCCAACAATTTGTATTATACTCTCTGACGGATCTACGGCGTTTGTTCTGTTTCTTGTTGTTCTTTAGATGTGAGAGAGCAGTAAACACCGGCTTCCTCAGTTGAACCTAAAGCTTAAGTGACACAGTCTTTGCAATCTTCCCTCTGTACCAGCTGTACAATGTAATAGTCGTCTTTAAAGACCTAACGTGTATCATTTGCTTATTAATACGGTATATGTAGCGGATTCATGGCTCTGAATCTTCAAAGCACGAAACCAATATCTGTTTAAGCCAAATTACCCACCTTTGGTAACTGTGATGGAAAATGCGAAGTACATTTTAACAGACAAAACAGAGCACAGTAGTTTTGTTCTCTGTATGTTAACAAACGTTAAAGCCAGGTCTTCACAATTAACCCTGCTGCTCAAATCTTGCAGGTTTTCAAACTACTGGTCACCGTCTGTTCTGTGGAATGCCTTCTGTGCTCCTCGTCACCCTCTCACCTTAACCCCAGAGGAACAACTCCCTCCAACGCTTGCGGTCTCTTTTACTCTTTGCCGTGAGATGGTCAGAACAAGTGACCGTCGCTGGGCCATGTGACGGAGTAGCTGTGATCCTTCTGTTGCAAGTCATCCTTTCTCAGATGGGTTTCTCTCTGTCCCGCAGGTACAGCTCAGGTTAGGCTGCTCTGTGCTTCTGATACAGCAAATGGCCAGCAATGGGACTGCAGGCCCGAACACATCCCTGGAGGGTCTCAAGGTATAAATTATGGCAGAAGGTTAGGAGGCACCACTTCAAGAGGATCTTGGCAGCGTCTCCAATCCAGCTTTTGCCTGACTAATCTGTACTTTAGGAATTATTGGGTGCTTACCCAGACACAGTAAAGCAGTGAAAAAGCAGTGAATTTGTTTCTCAGTTCTCATCCCATTCATTCATTCACTTATTCATTCTCTACACACACACACACACACACACACACACACACACACACAGGGAAAGAGGTAACAGATATAAGGATACAAATGTGAATACAGAGACACGTGGACACATTCTGAAGATCCCTAAAAGGGAAAAGAAGTAAACTCCTAATAGGTACATTGTATTCTTTTCAAATTTGATCGGACAAAAATACTTGTACATTATTGAGTCAACTTAGCTGGTAAGTAACATCAAAGAAAGACTAAGAGATTCTCATCATGTGTATAAAACCGTAACATGCCTCTCAAAATGTTTCCTAGGCTAATAATGTGTCAATCTAATATGCCCGGGGGGTGGTGGGGGCGGTATGTGGAGGAGGGTGGGGTAGGGTGTCTTTGCTTGGGCTCTTGAAAACCAGCTGTCCAAACCTCCTCATGTTTATACTCTGTTCTCTTGCCCCATTCTGAATCCACAGGTCCTCTCACAGGTTTACCCTCACTTATTCCTAAGACAGTGAGCACTCTTGCTCATGAAGACAGTGCTAAGAGGGCAAATGAGGGACGGACAAGATGATGAGAATCCTAAAGCTTCAAGTAACTACCATTTATCGAGCACTTAATATGTGCAGACCTGTGATAAGCAACTAATACATGCTACTTCGTTTAATTTACTTCTCACCATAATCCTGTGAAGTGCACATTATCACTCTCATTTGATAGGTAAAGAAACTAGGGGTCTGACCGCCGAAGTAACTTGCTCAAGGTCACACAGCTACCAAGGGGAATAGCTCACGTTCTTTGCTGCTGTACTCTTCAGTTCTCACTGAAGATGCACAAACATTTTATGTAAAAATAATTTTACAACGGGAGGTAGCAACAGATGGCTCCAGCCAAAGGTGGTCCCTGGCCTGCTTAATCCGTGGACATGGTTAAAGATGGAACTTCTGGGGTGGCATGCTCCTTCTGAACAGGACCACAGCTCCTCTAAATCTTTTCCAAATTGCATTTTCTGAACCAAGGCAAACCGAAGTGCCATCACCTGTCAAACGTAGCAGTTTCTTCATCTTAGTGTGTAGCTGGGAAACCTCACCACATAGAATTACCAGAAACAAGGAATCTTTTAAATAAACTCTATTTCCTGTCACACAGAAGGCTGATTCTTTTCTGGGCAACACACATTTGAACCTGATTAAACTGCTGTGATGAACTTCAGAGTTGAGACTGCCCTTGAGCTGAACATCTATCTGATCTTTAATTCCACTACCCACTCATTTCTTGCAGAGCTCACAATTTTCTTGGTCCCACTGGAGAAGGCGCGTTCAGGTTCTGCATCAATATGTTCAGTGCTGAATTTATTTCTGTAGGGAGTCCAGTACATCTGAACTTTCCAAAATCATTTGGCCCCCATTACTGGTAAGCAGTGCTCTTAAATAGGTTGTAACTCCAGCTAATAGGCTCCATAATCATAGCTGAATCGAACAAAAGGGTCCAGGAGAGAAAGCCATCAGTCATTTTTATTCCCATCAAATAAGCTGCAAAAGGCAGAAACTTTCCGATTTCAGAATATCACCGTCTCAATTTGATCTTTGGGGCTTATCAGACAGGAAGGGGGACAGAAGGAAAAGGTCAACCTAAAGGTGTGCAAAATCCTATGATTTAAAATAAAAGACTTTATTGTAAATATAACTTCAGACAGAAATAAAGCAAGTTCCAAAGAAACAAATTTGAGTCTTGACAAATTTCACCCGAATTGCCGGAGGCCAGAGCACTTTAAGAATCCCTTCCAAAGATGAAGCTGAATACTTATCAGTATGGGGTAGAAATGTAGAAAAGGTGACTTTGTTGACAGATTCACATTCTTCTTTTGTCTAATTGATAAGAAATCAGAGAAGTCCATAAACTCCTAAAACAATGACAACAATGATAATACCCCTCTGGGATGATTTTCAGGACTTCCTTGGGAATTCCTAAGGTTTCCTTCAATGACAATCTTATCTTCAAATTAAATTATAAACATAAACTGGCATAGCTGGTATTTAAACATCAATGCTTTTTAAAGATTTTATTCATTTATTTTTGTGAGAGAGAGACAGCTTGCATGAGCACAAGCGGGGGGGAGGGGCAGAGGGAGAAGCAGACTCCCCCTTGAGCAGGGAGCCTGATGCAGGACTTAATCCCAGGACCCTGGGATCATGACCTGAGCCAAAGGCAGATGCTTAACCGACTGAGTCACCCAGGCACACACATCAATGCTTTTAAAAATGAATCATTAAAAAAAATGTCTTCTACAAGATACATACCACTACTACAATGTACAAACATTCACACTGAGAAGCTGAGGTTACTGTGCTGTGCTTGGTAAGATCAAGTTGGTTTAATGTAGAATATAACAATCTTAGATTCTTGAGTAAAGAAAACGGGGGAGAAAGTGTCCACAGATGTCTGTAATGTGCTCAGATCCACCTCCTGTCCAATGGTTAAGTTCAGATGTACCATGTTAATGAGGAGTGGTTCATGCCCACGATCACCCGCAACTTTGCCAAATGCCCAAGTATCTCTAATACATTTGTTTGGCAAAACAAACACAAATAAATAAACAAAAGGCAAAGGAAATCTAAAAAATCTCAATCTTTTCATCAAAATGAATAACCTATTTTTTTTCTTGTGTCTTGGCAGAAACTGCTGCCCCATGCTCTGGGGGCACCTCATCAGGGACACTTGCCTGAGGAGATGGGGACGGGGCGGGGGGTGGGGGGGAAGGTTAGAAAAGGGCCTGTGGGAGGTCACCCAAGCAGATCACTGGGATGGGTAACTGGTGAATGGTGATGCTGAGAAGGTACTATGTGTTAGTTTCTGAGCTGTGCATAATAATCATAGGCTCAGGGGCCCGTTGCCAGAAGAAAAAGATACAGTTGTTTAGTCTCTTAACACAAGTGATTGTGTTATCCTCTCTCATCCGCCTTACCCATGTGTGAGTGGATATATGTATTTTTCTTTAAATAGGCTCTACAACCAGCGTGGGGCCCAATGCAGGGCTTGAACTCGTAATACTGAGATTAAGACCTGAGCTGAGACCAAGAGTCAACCAACTGAGCCACCCAGGCACCCCTGTAATTTACAGTTGTATTTAAATGTCCTACTTCTTTGCAAAAGGGGTCTAAAGTTTGATAGATTCCATCAATAAGTTAATGGTGATCTTCTTATTTCAATTAATAAAAAAATTTAAACCTTAATATTTCTTAACATGTTGATTTGCTTTGCTAAAGTACCCTGCTTTGTCTTATTGTTTTTTGTTTTTTTTTTTTAAAGATTTTATTTACTTATTTGAGACAGAGAGAATGAGAGAGCACATGAGAGGGGGGAGGGTCAGAGGGAGAAGCAGACTCCCTGCCTAGCAGGGAGCCCGATGTGGGACTCGATCCCGGGACTCCAGGATCATGACCTGAGCCGAAGGCAGTCGCTTAACCAACTGAGCCACCCAGGCGCCCTGTCTTATTGTTTTGACTGGAATTATACTTAACAATTCTTATAACCCATTTTAATTAATCAAATTGTGTTGGGGTGCCTGGCTGGCTCAGTCGGAAGAACATGTGACTCTTGATCTTGGGGTCATGAGTTTGAGCCTCATGGTGGGTATAGAGATTACCAAACAAATAGATTTTTAAAAAGTGTGTAAACTGAAAATGATGTGTATTGTGTGCATTACATCCCTGCAATCCATGAAGGAGTAAGTGCGGCTCTGGCTGAGGAATTTTTTTCAGGACACCTAGTACCCAAGTAAGTTCTTCTGCAGCGTCAAACATGGGCTCAGTAAGAGGACGCATCGAAATGTATTTATTGAACACTGTACAACACAAAACGTTTAGCAATCCTGTCTGGAAAAACAAAAAGTAGGCAGGGGAAGGACATGGGAGAAAACCTCATGAAGGACACATTTAGTACATGCTCACTGAGAAGACATAAAGCACATGTCATGGATGTCCTGGAGGACGTGGCCACGTCATGCGGTGGGGACCAAATACAGAAGAACATGGGTATGGATGAGAAGCTGGAGGCCTGCACTCGCTTCCCAGGGGCTCCTAAAGCTGACAGAGCCTTGGAGGGCTGTCTTTTCAGGTGCACCCACCCCCTGGAACAGTGACTCCCTCAGCCAGCAACTCGCTAGTGCAAAGAAGCAGAGAGGTGAGGGTGTTCATGAATAACATATTTTTTAACGTGATACTGGTCTTTGCTCTTTATAACAGATATTTCAGTTTCTAACAAGACTCTTCACCTTGTTACTGACATTTCACCCCATCGCTTACAGAGTCTGGGCTCTGACCTACAAAAAACCACAGAAGTCTAGAATCTGTCTTGCATGCATCGTCTTTGCAAAGACCTTTTTCTCCCTTTTAAGGGAAAATGTAGATGGATCTGTTTATCTTTCTTTCTCTTTCAAAATAAAAGCTCCCCCTGTAGTACTACCTTCAGTAAAGCACTCTTGTTTGCACGCCTCCATCAGGAGAGCGCAAGGGAGCCTGAGAACGTTTGCATACTTTAACCGCACATCTCTGAGTGCAGTTCTATGCTACAAAGAAAAATCGAAGGGTTTCCTCTCATTTCTGATCCTCGGTAAAACCTCTTCTGTAGCATGTAGCAGTCTGACCACTCCCTGATCAGGTTCCTTTGTAAAGTCCCTTTATCTACCATTGTTTTATTATTATCATCATTGAAGTCTAGTTGATACACACATCACACTGGTTCCAGGTAGACAGTGATTCGAGACTTACCATACGTTACGCTGTGCTCACCACAAGTGTGACTACCACCTGTCACCGTCCCATGTTATTACAAAACTCTGCCTACATTCCCTTCGCCGTACCTCTCATCCCCGTGACTTATTCATTCCATAACTATAAGCCGGTACCTCCCACTCCCCATTCTTACTTACTCTTCTCTCACCTCTCTGAAAGCTGTTCTCTACACCATGCCCTTCCGCCCACTAAAGAAGAAATACTCAAGAGGTTCTATCGTCCTCTACTTGCAACGGACTCTCCTGAGAGCTTCAATCCATGCCTCTATGGAGGTAATTTTCCAGGTTATAACTCCAGCTTTGCTCTCCGGGGTCTGGCATCCGGTTGGCCCCTAGGCAGTTCCATCCTAAGGGCCCCTCACTCTCTGTGTAAATTGTAATAAAAATTCACCATGGCCCTCCCCGCTCTAAACCACTGGCCCCAACACCCCACCCCCAGCCTTATTCTCACTTACAAACCCAAGCAGATCTCACACCACAAACAACTGCTCACTGACTATTCCGAGAACACTCTGCTACCTGCCGGTCTTGCTACGCATTTCATGTCTCTTTGCCTGGTGCAATCTTAACTATCTTTTAAAGGCCAATTGCCCAAATTTCTTACTCGGTCTGATAAACTTTTTTTTTTTTTTTAAGAAACTCAAGCCTATTATTAACCTTTTATACCACTTACAATATTCTATCTTTTGTCATAATCATTTGTGGAGTTTTCTTATTTGTGGAGTTTTCTTATTTAATCCACAAGTAAGGAGGGTCTGCCTTCAAGAGACCTACATTCTGCAAGTTGTTTAGTCTGGAGACATTTATGAAATGGGATGAAATGGTCACAAAACGTGTTTAGAGAAAAAAACGTGAAGACTGTTTAAGTGGGATCATAGTCATCTGATACATTTGCATAAATGTGGGATGGTCTTATTTTGTTTCTTTTAAAATAAATATTTTTGGGAATTCTTTTGAATGTTTTACAGCCATGTTCTTTAAAATATTTCACGTAAAACCCCTTAGGCTCTGAGCTATTTGCATCTCCAGTGATGATCACAGAGGCAGGTACTCAAATGTCAGAAAAAAGAAAAGTGAAAGAAGAAAGGGAAAGAGGTAACATTTCAAAATGACAAGTCTGAAACTAACTCGAGGGAAGGTCCAAATGTAAGCTACAGAGATGGAGGCTAGACAGACTCCCTAATTACTTGAAACTTTCTCAGATAAAAAAGAGGATGTGTGTGTACGTGGGTGTTTGCATTTTTTATCATGGTAAAATATATATAAAACTTAACCATTTTAACTAGTTTTAAGTGTATAGTCAGTGTCATTAAGTACATTCACCTTCCTATTGGTTTCTGTTGGTTACATCACCAACATCCATTCACAGAATGTTTTTGTCATCCCTAAAATGAAACTCTGTATCCATTAAATAATAATGCCCTACTCCGCACTCCCCTGGCCCTTGGCAACTTTGTCTCTAGGAATCTCACTACTCTAAGAACCTCAGGTAAGTGAAATCATAAATTTGTCCTTTTGTGTCTGGTTTATTTCACTTAGCATAAGGTCTTCAAGGTTCACCCATGGGGCAGCATGTATCAGAATATTCTTCCTTTTTAAGGCTGAACAGTACTCTGTTACACAGATACACCATACTCTGTTCATCCATTCATGTGACAATGGACATACAGGTTGCTTCCCCCTTTTGATTACTGGGCATAATGCCGCTATGAACAAGAGTGTACAAGTATCTGTTTGGGACCCTGATCCCAATTAGTTTGAGTATACACCCAGAAGTGAAATTGCTGGATCATAAGGTAATTCCATATTTAATTCTTCTGACAAACCACCAAACTACTATTTTTCAAAAAGACGTATTTATGATCTCTGGGAGACTTAACCTCTTCAAACCTTCATGGCAAACGTATGAAATGGGACATGGATTGTATCAGAAGTCCCTTACCTCTCTAACACTCTGACTGTAAACTTAGATCGATAAACCCACCACTGACCTAGAGCCCAAGCATTATCAACCTGCCCTGCGCCCCCACAACAGAAAGGGCAAACTCAACTAGAGGAAAACTCTAGAGCACAGAATAAGAAGCCCTTTCAAGGGAAGGAGGGAAAGAAGAAAAGAGAAGAGAAGAAAAAAGCTCAGAGTATAAAAATAGAAGGGCAGGAGAAATTGTGGAGAACTTAAGGCAGGGAGGCCTCGAGTGGCAGAAAGAAATGGGGATTGGGTATTTAGGGCTCCCCACGCACCCTGCTGTAGAAAATGCAACAGCCTAAAGACATCCAAAGAGAGGCTATTAAGAAGCACAGCAGGGGCGCCTGGGTGGCTCAGTCGTTAAGCGTCTGCCTTTGGCTCAGGTCATGATCCCAGGGTCCTGGGATCCAGCCCTGCGTCGGGCTCCCTGCTCTGCGGGAAGCCTGCTTCTCCCTCTTCCACTGCCCCTGCTTGTGTTCCTGCTCTATTTCTCTGTCAAATAAATAAATAAAATCTTTTAAGAAATTAAGAAAAAAAGAAGTAATTAGAAATTAGAGTCAAACTAAGAATGAGAGAAAATCAGGACGTTTACCACATGTGGCCCCTTTTCCTGCCTGTCTTTTTAGAAACATTCTCTTTACCTCTGAAAACGGTCCCACTGCTCCTGCAGTTCAATCTCTAAGAACTGACGAGCAGCAACCATTTGCCCCAAGTACTTCCATCCAGACTGAAAGCTGACAACTGCTCTCATGGATGCAAAAAAGGTCACCAAGTTTATAAAAAGGATTAAGAAATGAAAATCAGAGAACCCAATATGGCTTTGTAATTTGGCTTAGCCATCTTTAAACTTTAAAGGGTAGGTTGGTGGTACATACAAGAAAAACACATTTTTTAAATGGGACTCCAGAGGCGCCGCACGACATATCCTGTCAGGAATTACATCTTCTCTCTGATATTTTCATCCAAGTGTTTATTAAACAAGCTCCTACTTTCATCCACATTATTTTGATTAATGCATGAAAAGGTTCAAGAATTACAGAAGAGAAATCTAAGGTGATTGTGCATTAAAATAAATGAAAGGATGGCTCTTGGTTTACAGTCACTGTATTTCATGACTAAAATGTTTCCTGCCCTTTTATTTTTTCCAAATTTAACTGCAACACACTTCTCTTGGCTTCGGTTTTGAAGTAATGATATAAAATTCATTTTATCTCTTTTTCAAGCCTGGCTCTTTCATACATAACATCAGACTTGTCATATCTGAGGAATTATTAAAATAAGACGGAGACTGCTATTTCTGAGCAGAAAAGTCTCTTTGAGCCGGCATCCTCATGAGAGACGCGGACTCAATCTCATTAGTTGGTGCTGAGACGCGTCCTAGTCTCCACGTTCAAGGTGATGAAAGATTAGGGCGTTGGGCCTTGTCTCATTTTGTATGCAGCACCCATCCCTCCCTGCCCGTGAACACGAAATTACATTGAACCCGGGGAGTCTAACTCCATTAATTTTAAATGGAAGATTAATTTAACAATATGCGGCAGATATTTGTTACAGACCTATCATGTAAAAGTGACGGTTAGCAATAAATTGTGGTGACTCATACTGGCCAGTGGTCCTGGCTCAAATAAATCAGGAGGCATTTACACATAATTGCTGTTTTTAAAGACAGGGATATGGGTGATGTGTTTCTTTGATGAAAGATCGGGCAACCCCATTCAAAGAAACAGCAGCTGATATTAAAGCCATAGTGCTGTTCTGGAGGGAGACATTTTTGATTAGTATTTCTGGAATAATCATTTAGGAATAACAAATACTGTACTGATGTAGCGTAATCCTTTTTTTTTTTTTTTTGAAACCTGTATAATAATTCTAAGGCATGAAATTGTCATGGTATTTTTGTCAATTTCCTTAAAGTAATTACAATAATAATACCCTTAGAGATGAAAATTTGCAAGGGATGAAGAGAGGATGAGAAGAAAGAGGCAGAAAAGGTATCACTGCCAATAAAGACAAGCAATTCTATTGATTTTCTAGAAAGAATTACAATAATATACATAAACAGTAATTTGCAAGGCTTTGAGAGGGACAAAGAGGGACAATGGCAACTAGAGAGAAGCATTCTTTTTTTTTTTTTTTAAGATTTTATTTATTTATTCATGAGAGAGAGAGAGAGAGAGAGAAGCAGAGGGAGAAGCAGGCTCCCAAGGAGCAGGGAGCCCGATGCGGGACTCGATCCCAGGACCCTGGGATCATGACCTGAGCCGAAGGCAGACGCTTAACCATCTGAGCCACCCAGGCGCCCTAGAGAGAAGCATTCTTGAGGAAGAAAGTGTGGGATTCTCTTTTTTTAAGTACCATTTCATACTTGACACATTTTTTTAAAGCAAATTCTCATCTTCTTGAAGCAAGTGAGAGGAAAGAAAGACAGACAGACACAGGATGCCCCGAATGCTTAACTGCTACAGGGTAAGCGATGCAAATGAGGAGTCAAGGCCACTGGCTGTTGGCGGCACTTGTCAGGAGAGGCTCCAGAATGGAACCATCCAGCGTGAGGGTCCGCCTGCCCTCTCACAGAGAATGAGGGTGTTACTCTAATCTCTCCTCTGCAAGCACCAGCCTTACCAGCACTTAGGGGAAGGATGCTCAAGGACTTCTGTCTTCAGTCAAGTCCAGTGTGATAGGAGCTTTGCTCCTGTCTCTTCTAAAAGATTAAGGTGGGAAGAGGGCAGGGTGAGGATTATGTATCTTCCCTCCACGCGCCCTCTCAACATACTCAAGGGACTGCCGGCAAGTTGGCATAAAAACCCATCTCTCGGAAGCACACATCATTCTGCTCCACTCTGTTTAGCAATATGAGAAGCGGGGTGGGGGGGGGTAGGTAGCCCTTGAAACACTACTTGACATGTCCCCTGGTTCCAGTCTTGAACCCCTCTCCAAGATGTCTTTCCACAGAGCCATTAGAATGAGCTGGCAAATCAGATCAGAACACTTTCCTGTTGCAAATCTTTCAAAGGCTCCTGACTGCCCATAGAATTAAGTCCAAACTCCTTAGCATGGTATATAAGGATATTCACTCCAAACTCCTTAGCACCCCTGTCCATTCTCATTTACCCTCCTGACACATGAACTTCACACTCCTAAATGTTCAACTTGTACATTTCAGGACTGGCATATACTTCCACACCACCTTTTCCATATGCCATTGCCTCTGTATTTAATATTCTTCTTAAGTGTCCTCTTCTGGTAAACTCCTACTCATCCTTCAACACCCAACTCCAACACCACACCGTCTATAAAGTAGTCAAAACTTTTTTTTTTGCTACCTGAGAGCATGGGCCTGCCCTATTCATCTTCTATCCCCAGCATCAACTCAAGGAAGATAACATGTAGATGTGTGATCATATTTGTTAAATTCATAACAAATGGCTTCTTTTACAGAAGGTATTTCTCAAGACTAGACAGGATGGTTAGCATAGAGGCAATAAGGAGAGAAAGGATATGCTGATATATTTCAGGGATCTTTTTTTTTTTTTTTTAAGGTAGGGGAAGGGCAGAAGAGAGAGAGGGAGAGAGAGAATTGTAAGCAGGCTCCATGCTCAACACAGAGCCCGACGCGGGGCTTGATCCCACAATTCTGATGACCTGAGCCGAAATGAAGAGTTGGACGCTTAACCAACTGAGCCACCCAGGCGCCCCAAGGGATCTTTATCATGGTGATCAATTCTGTTTTGATATATAATTTCACACATTAGTGTATAATAGTTAAAAAAGGAAATGGCAAGTAGTAGGGCTCAAATGTGAAGAATAATAGGCCCCTCAAGAGTAAAAGGGTTTGGCTTATTTTAATGGGTTATGGGAGGGGTGAGGTGGTAAAATGGCAACAGGAGAAGAAGCAAAAGTAATAACTAATATATATATATATTTTAGTAACAACTAATATTAATGCTTACTATGAGACTTGCACTGTTCTAAGGTCTTCACATGTATTATCTCCTTTAATCTTCTCTATTTACCTTGATGAAATAGGTACCATTATAAACATCTCCATTTTAGAGATAGGAAACTGAGGCACAGAGACTTTCAGGAACTTGCTTAAGGTCATTCAGACAGTAGGTGACAGAACTAGAATTTCAATCCTAGGCCGTTACACTTCAGACTCCCTCAAAGAATTCATTTAGGAGCCAGTAGGTGGTCCTCCTGCCACCCACTTGGGGCAAGCTCAGGGCCCTACTTCTTGAAAGGGAGGCCCTGAACAAGAGAAGAGGAATGGATCAAGGCATCTCCTAAGACACTGAGAAACTGCCAGGGGAACGAGAACAAGAATGCCAGGTAAGGACCAGACCAGAAAGGAGCCATGGCAAAGGGCAGGACTGTTCTTTGAGCCCAGGTGAGCAGTGGCGTCCCAAGAAGGCTCCACCCACTGGGAGAAGAGGGTTTATAAAAACCTACACATTAGGCAAGGCCTGGTTATCACGCCGTTGGTAGTCAAGTACCTAGTAGTCAAGAGACTGTAGAGGCTCAAAGCAAATCTGGGTTAAAGATAAAAATTGGTTCAGAATGATATAACATTATTGAAAAACAGCTTCCGCAGACTTATGCTCATATGTACGTGCACAGGAAGGCTTCCTCAATAACCACTTAAGAGGAGATGATTAAAGTCTGCATTCTGACATTTCCCAGTTGGGAGTGAATCTCCTTGCAGGTGACAAAGTTAACAGTCCTACCATTAACAGGGCCAGGTATTTTAAAGAAATTCCTGCTCCATATTTGTATATTCAGTACACCTTTCTTATTTAAGCACTGTCACATGAAAAGTAAATTTTACTCCATGAGATCTGAAATACATCTTCAAGCCAATTTAAAAGAGTAACTAGTCCCATGTAGTAATAATGATGATAATAGTAATAACAATAAACTAACCCCAAAGGTGATTTCTTATGCTTCTATTGTAACTTTCCTCTAAAGATTGGCAAGTTATTAGAGAACACTAACTAAACTATATAGTTTTCCCAAAGAAGAAGCTACAATTATTATTTTGTTGTTGTAGTTTTCCACATGGATGATTGGGGTGAGGAGTTAAGATACCTAATGTTCTTTTACTGCAGCCTAAACCCTAAACCTCATCTCCCTTCTCTAGAAATGCAACTGAAACATGCATGATTAAAACAGCATCACTATTTAATAAACAAATAATTGTCCCTATCTTAAAAAAAAGTCTGTGCTAAGCTACTTATGGAAAGAAAGTTTATTGGGATTATAGAAGAAAAACTAACAAGCTATTGTAACTCTATTAGAAAGAGTTAACAAGCCATTGGACAAATCGTGAGAAATGGAGATGTGTTTATACTTAGAGCTTTTAAATATAAACTATTCACTTCCTCTCTTCCCTAGGCTCCTGGTCAATTTAGCGCAAGACGAGAACACAGTTTACCATTAAGAAACACTCAGATGTCATAAAAGGTGCTGGGGGTGTTATATAAGGATCAAACTCTTAAGAAAAAGAAAACATGCCCACACTCTAGTCTTCAGGGAGAAGTCAGGGCTAGGGTGTAAGAGAGTTGATAAAAAAATAAATAAATAAAACCACAGTATCTTAAATTTACAACTGATACCGTGGTCGCCAGCACTGGATGCCTCTAACTAGTTCAGTTTTGTGCTTTAATGTTAAATTTCTTATGGGAGCACATCACCTAATTAGAGGAATTGATAACTGCACTGTTCCATAATGAGGCCAATACATTTCAAAGTCATTAAAGATAACCAAGGCAATAAGTCTGGGTTTAAGCGGCGTTTCCTCAGATTTCACAGTCTGCATGTTGCAAGTGTAGGGGGGGAAAGCAATCCCTGCCTAGTCAACTGTAAATGCTGGGTTATTGGAATCTTTAAAACAGGCAGCAAGGAGAAAATTACATGGCCAAATCTCCTTTTTCCAGTTAATGAAGAATTAAGACTCCCATTTACCATATTAGAAGGTTCATCGGAGGTCTCGGCCCTCCATAGCTGGTGTTTGACAGCAATGTCAGTGTATCTGAGTCTGAATGCGTAAGTGCATGACAGAGGATCATTCATAACTGTCACATCTACTTATCTCTCTCACTGTCACCCAGCTAAGGAAATTCAGGCCACGGAGCTGTCTGCCTCTGTCCCGCTCTCAACCCAGCTCAAGGAAAAAGGTATTCCAGAACCCATTCATGTCCTATTATCACGTCAGCACATTTTGACTCTCCAAGAGTCAGCACTGCTTCCTGTAATCTCCCCGTCCGAGGGAGAAGACAAGATGTCCCTGGGACTCATGTCCATACAGATTGCGTCTGGTGTCAGCGTTCGTAAAGAACACCTCGGAGAAATAATGCCACAAAGAAATATTTTTGAATATGTTATTCCCTATTTCAGGGGGAAAAAAAATCACAGCATTCAGAGTTTCTTTGACGGGTAATGAGCAAATGCCATTTCTATGCACTAAACAGCAATAAGCGCGGGAGGGTTTCATAATGCAATTTGCTACAGCACACAGATATTTAAACTAAAAGAGGACGGGGAAGCTGATATAGGGATGTCTGTAACCAAACCAATCAGAAGATTTTGACGACAATGTAGCACAAAAAGAAGATACAATTTGATTTGCAAATATTATCACAGAAGCAGCTTATCGGCACAGAAGAAAGTAGCTCGGTTATTAATGTGTCGCCAACAATAGAAATCAGAGTCGGTATGACGAAACCTGCCCGTTTTCCAACGAGCAGGCCATCTGCAAAATGGCAAATGGGCTGTGTCCTGAAGCAAGTAATTTGACATGTAAGTGCTGATGTGTTTTCGCATCTCAGGCTCCTTTGAAACCAAAGGAAATAAAACACTACCAAAGGTTATTTATGATAAATTCACATTTGGAAAGCTCTCCTTTGTTACTTCTGAAATTCAGACAATGGCACCGATTTCAGTACTGCCTCATGCAGATTTTTCTTTAAAACACAAAAAGTTCCCACATACTCATTTGTAGTCATCTCCCACTGGGTTAATTTTTTTAAATTTCATTTCTTCTTATACCAATTCTTAATTGAAATAAAATTCATATGGTGTAAAATTCTTCATTTTAACCATTTTAAACTGTACACTTCATTGGGTTTTGAGTATATTCTAAGGTTGTGCAAATATCACCACTATCTAATTCCAGAACATTTCATCACCCCCAAAAGAGAACCCATACCCATTAAGCAGTCACTGCCCACTCCCTTCTCCCCACAGGCACTGATAGCCATGAATTTACTTTCTGTCTCTATGGATTTACCCATTCTGAACATTTCCTATAAACGAAATCATATAATATGTGCCCTTTTGTGTCTGGCTTCTTTCGAGCACCATAACGTTTTCAACGTTCAGTACTTCATTCCTTTTTAGGGCTGAGTAATACTCTACATTTTGTTTTACCATTTATCTATTGATTTATTTTGATATACCACATTTTGTTTATACATTTATCAGGTGATGGGACACTTGGGTTGTTTCCACTTTTTGGCTCTTATGAATAATGTTGCATGATTATTCTGTGCAAGTTTTTCACATGTTTTCAGTTCTCTTGGGTATATACACCTAGGAATGAGGGTTGCCATATATAGTTGTGCAGCTTGTACACTGCACAACCCAGAAAACACCATTCAAACTGCAGCCACAAACTGCACAACTTACAAAAGCAGCCTTACTTGACACAGACCTTACTGAGAAAGAAATTGATTTACTCTGCTTATTTTAGAAGTCCAAGTTGTCATAATAGATTTGAATGGCCTTTGATGGCAGTTTTTCCTAAATGAATCACATTTAAAGTAAGAAAAACTATACTTTTCAAGTGCTTGTCAGTTGTCAGGCTTAAATAAGACCAATATACTACTTTCAGTCACAATCAATATTCAACAACCCAAACATTCAGGGATTAATATTTCTGCTTATGGGCCACCTGCCTTCACTGCCCTCCCTTGCCTTCCTGATACTGCATCTTTCATGTTCTCCTCATCAGTAGTCTTACTGTAGAGTTCAGAGAACCAATGAGAATAATAAAAAAAGAACTGACATCCTGTGTGGCTTCTCATTAGTAGAACTGATCTAAAAAGTTCAGGAGAAGAAGGGATTGAAGAAAAGACATAACATTTTAATTTTCTTCAGTGATTATTTTTCCACTCCAGCCCTAATTCCTCCCTATCTTACCCATTCTTCTTAAGCAAATGGTCACTTAGGAAAAGACACTAGTTTATTACATTAAAAAAAAAAAAGACAGTATGTACTTAATTCATAAGAAACTAGGAAGAAAAGGTTGTTCTCATGTAGGTACTGGATTTTCAACATAAATGCCTTCAAAACCATGTTTTTGTTTTTTGTTTTAAGATTTTATTTATTTATTTTACAGAGAGACACAGCGAGAGAGGGAACACAAGCAGGGGGAGTGGGAGAGGGAGAAGCAGGCTTCCTGCCAAGCAGGGAGCCCGATGAGGGGCTCGATCCCAGGACCCTGGGATCATGACCTGAGCCAAAGGCAGACGCTTAACGACTGAGCCACCCAGGAGCCCCCAAAACCATGTTTTTGGCAACAGTGGCTCTCTATAAAACCTGTCACATACCTTATGTTCCCCATTCTTCCTACTGTTCCAGCTGTAAGAGTTAGCAGGAAGGCTGACTACAAAATGATTTTCAATCCTTGAGGTTCTAGATATAAGAACTGGAAGTCATTATTGCTTTTACATTAAGGCAATAAACACTATTCTTACGAAACAAAACCCTCAATCCTAAGAAGTAAGATATGTTTGGGGAACATGAGCTAAATAGAAGGGGAATGCCCCAAACTATACAGTTTGGTAGGATTCCAGAGGCCACGTGCTGCTTGAGTATTAGGACAACTTAGTCTTCAACCTACTGCCACTTCTTCTTTTTTTTTTTTTTTTTAAAGATTTTATTTATTTATTTGAGAGAGAGAATGAGATAGAGACAGAGAGCATGAGAGAGGGGAGGGTCAGAGGGAGAAGCAGACTCCCCGCTGAGTGGGGAGCCCGATGCGGGACTCGGTCCCGGGACTCCAGGATCATGACCTGAGCCGAAGGCAGTCGCTTAACCAACTGAGCCACCCAGGCGCCCAACCTACTGCCACTTCCTAAAAGTATGGGATCAAAATTAAAAGAAACTGAAGTGTCTAACTATCCCTTACCCTCTCTAGAAAAATCCCTCTGATATTTGCAATGCAGAGGCCATGTCATTCCTTCTGATTCTTGATCCATCTCTGTATCCTCATCCTCTTAACAGGTAGACACATTCCTCCAAAGCTGTCACTTCCTCAAGGAAAAGAGTCTTCTCACATTGCTCACATACTCACGTATAGACCCTTCTCTTCTGTGGTGGAGCTTTGCAATTAGTGCCCCAGCCAAAACCTTTAAGTGTAAAGAAACAGTCTGCAAAACTATGTGATCTTAGTGAAAAGATTATAGTGCAGCTAAGAACAGACTCACAACTACTACAACAAAAAAACAACAGAAACAAAAACATTTTGGCCAGCAGTTTGCTAAAGAGTGCAGACATTCTCAAGCAGACCAGAAGTTCTAACACAAAGAGGAAAAAACATGCTAGGAAGAATTTTTTTGTGACAATTTTTTATGAATGCTTCTAGTCTTCCAACATAATAGAACTGGGGAGAAGAGAAAGCAGCATTGCCAATTGGATCAAATTACTAGTGGAACAATGCAAGCAAATGTGTCTTTAGTTCTACACAGTTTTGAAAACTTCGAGACAAAAATAAATTGCATGACCCCCTGGTAACTTCCATTAGAACTTAGAGGAACAAATTGTTTGCCTCAAGCTGGGTGGAATATACATTCAAATTCAAGCTCTTGAAGGAAATTATTAAGTAGAGTCATATTAGCTTTCTCTGAAGCATACTCGTTTCCAGTATTGCCACGGTATAGACCAATTATGATACCTTTCCATGCTGAGAAATGATTGTTCTGCTAACACAGTTCTGGTAAGAATCAAAAGCACTACATTTTTAACCTTGGGGGATTTTTGTTATTGTTGCTCCCTTGCCAGTTCCTTCAAATGGAAAACATCTTCCATTAATCTAAATGCAAAATTTGTTTCGGCTTTCCAAAGTTACTTGAAAAATGTTAAGCACAAAGCAATAAAGTTTTTATGCTCTTAAGACCACTAATGCTTTGAGCTTCATACTCATTTTGAAGAAATGAACATTTTATGGTTCACAGAGGAATAGCTACATGAATAATATCTGAGATTATAATGCATCTAGCAGAAAAAGATTAAGTTTATGTAAACTATTTAATCAGATATGAAATTTTCTCTAGAGGATAAAAATTCTGACCTTATTTAAGTTTACTTTAAAAATACCAATATCATGTTTCTACCAAGGGAATGCACCAATTTTCCCATTTGTGTAATATAAATATTCATTAGAGACAAAACTTAACATAAGATGTACTGCACTGACCCAAAGATGTCATAATGGATGGCCCTATATAATACAGAGATTGAATTAGAAGAACTCTGGGTTACTATTTGGTCTAAAATACTTAGTTGCTAACTTCTTAACTGATACACAACCATTTTAGAGGTGACTATTACTACTAAAGAGTATATGGTTGAGTATGTTATGCTAAAATCCCTATGTTTTCATTAAATATATTTCCTAAGAGATAACATTTATGCAAATACACAGGGCTAAAACTGAGCGGATAATATTTAATGCAATTTATGTACACTCACCAAGTTAATTTCTATGTAAGATTCCAAACTTGATAAATATAATAAATGATCTGTGATTACGACCCATAGTCCACAGATCATATCATAGTAGGGCCCAGGGATCCCATATCCAACTCCCAATGACCCAAAACTGTCTTTATTGTAAATGTAGGGGCTAATATTATAATTCTACCGTAACCAGTTATGAAGAAGGGGCCTATTTGGAATCATCCTCAGATGTATTGGAATATGTAAATACTTGAAAATTCTTTTTTTGCAACTTATAGCTAAAAGAGATTTCAGATGACAGTTAAAAATTTTATTGCTTCATTCATAAAACATACGCATGATAAAATTAGTTTCTATATATCTTTTTGAAGATATAGCCATACTTCAAAAAGTTTTAAATGTTTCCTTTTCTTTAACTTGATATATAAACCAAGGTTAATATATGGAGAAAACAAACTTAATTTCACAATATCAATTAAGATGTCAGATATCTGATAAAACACAGAAGTTTAAACACATAAAAACTTTTAAATAAGAAACTGATCATAAGACACTAACCATGAAATTCTAGCACTTGCTTTTCAGAGTATATATTATTAAATAATTTTTTGGAAAGTGTCACATACCAAAATATTTTAATTAATGCCTGCTATACTTTCACTGACATAAAATAAACAACATGAAGATAAAATTATTTTTTACTAGAAAAATAACTCGAAAACCAGCATGGAATTAGAAAAAATTGTCAGGGCGACTGGGTGGCTCATTCGTTAAGCATCTACCTTCGGCTCAGGTCATGATCCCAGGGTCCTGGGATCCAGCCCCGCATCGGGCTCCCTGCTCAGTGGGGAGCCTGCTTCTCCCTCTCCCACTCCCCCTGCTTGTGTTCCCTCTCTCGCTGTGTCTCTCTGTCAAATAAATAAATAAAATCTTAAAAAAAAAAAAATAGAAAAAATTGTCAGCCAGATAGACAATATACAGAAATGAATCCTATCAAACATTATTTAGAAAACAAAATGGCAGTCATAGCTGCCCATGAATAAAGGGCTGCTCCTGACACCAGGATTCTGAGTTCCTACTAAGCTATTCAAAATGTGTTCTCTGAATCCAGAATTCACCTACTGAAGCCTTTCAAATACCTGTGATGATAACAACAGTAAGGAGTAATTTGGATCCAGAATTTTCCTGGGTCCGTTAATTTTGATCCAGCTGAGTCCATTGGAGGAAAAGGTATTTAAATCAGTGGTTTCAATAACGTGGCATAAATGCTTTGATCAAGATATAGGCATGAGATGATACAGAAGGAACATCTAATATTTTCTCTGGCCTCTCTTCTTTTAGCAGAAATGGGACTAGAACAAATGTATTTTTTAATCAACTTTATTATATTGAGGGATAATACACATTAAACAAAAATGTACCCATTTGAGGTGTACATTTCGATGTTTTAACACATACACACACACACACACACACACACACCCATGTAACCATCACCACAGTCAAGAGACAGAACATTTCCATCACCCATGTTCCCTCATGCTACTCTGTAACCAATGCCCCCAACTTGTGATCCCAGGCAAACTGGTCTACTTTCTGTTACTTGAGATTTTATAAGTGGAATCACAGAGTACTTTTTTTGTGTCTCACTTATTTCACTCACCACAATACTTTTCAAATTCATCTATGTGGTTGTGCACATCATAAGGTTGTTTGTTTTTAGCACTTAGTAAGAACCATTATCTGGATATGCCATAATTTTCACCTATTAATGGATATCAGTTGTTTCCAGTTTTTGGCTACTATGAAAAAAGCTACTATGAACCTTAGTGTACAAGTCTTCATATGGGCATATGTTTTCATTTCTCTTGGGTAGATACATAGGAGTGGAATTGCTGGGTTGTAGGGTAAATATACAAGAAACTTTACTAAAAAGTTTAAAAAAAAACTTTATAAGAAAATTCCAAATTAGGACAAATGTCTTGATTCACAGTTTTAATCAGCGTTTTAATTATGATCCTGGGACCCCTTCCTTCTCCACATATCCACACTTAAAAGATATTTATTTGGACTTCACTCAAACTAGTTGGCACCTCTTTCCCCCAAATCATGAGGCCAAGATACAAATGAGTCAACAGCTTTCAGGATCCAAGCGAAAGAAGAGCTCCAAATGATCTGGTTCAAACTGAAGTAATGCCAACACTTAGCACTTACAGAAGAGTCCTCTAAACACTCCGAGCAGACGCCACTCTTCTCAGCTCATGCCTGGTAGGAAGTGGTCAACAACAAGAAGGCATCTGCTAGGGTAACTGGCATCAGATTTGACTCATTATCCTGTCAAAGGCTCTGGCATATACACCATGGACCTGGCACGAGCATCGACAGGCAAAGAATCTGGCAAAACTACCAAGGGGAGAAGGAATCAAGCAGGTGAAGACTGAATGCACATAGTCCCTGTTCAGTGGCCATGCCAGGTCACTGATCCGATCATGAGCTACGCTCAGTGACCCTCACTGATCATCAATTCAATTGCACTCCTTTTTTTCTGATGAGCTAGAACACCTCAATGATCAAGTTTAAGTACTTTTTAAAGAAAAAAGAAAAAAATTCATCACAAGGAATAAAAACTGTACGTACGGTGACAGATGTTAACTAGACGTACAGTGGTGATCACTTCACAATATACACAAAGTATCGAATCATTACATCATATACCTGGAACTAATAAAACGTATGTCAATTAGGGGCACCTGGATGGCTCAGTCGTTAGGCGTCTGCCTTCGGCTCAGGTCATCATCCCACGGTCCTGGGATCGAGCCCCACATTGGGCTCCCGGCTCGGAGGGAAGCCTGCTTCTCCCTCTCCCACTCCCCCAGCTTGTGTTCTCTCTCTCTCTCTCTGTGTCTGTCTCTGTCAAATAAATAAATAAATTCTTTAAAAAAAAAAATGTATGTCAATTATACTACAATAAAAAGAAAGAAAGCGCCGGGGCGCCTGGGTGGCTCAGTTGTTAAGCATCTGCCTTTGGCTCAGGTCATGATCCCAAGGGTCCTGGGATCGAGCCCCGCATCAGACTCCCTGCTCTACGGGAGGCCTGCTGCTCCCTCTCCCACACCCCCTGCTTGTGTTCCCTCTCTCGCTATGTCTCTCTCTGTCAAATGACTAAATAAAATCTTTAATAATAAAAAAAAATTTTTTAATTAAAAAAGAAATAAAAAAAAAAAAAAAGAAGGAAAACAAAGCCTACTGTGGACCAGGTTCTGAATGTGTGCATGAAATGAAAGGAACAGGTTAGGGAGGTCCTAGAGGTCAAAACGTTCAGGAAGAAAGGTATCTGGTACCAGAAGGAAACGTCTTTGGCAACTGCAGGATGCATACCAAGTACGAAAGTGCTCTGGGTCCCTCCACTGTGGACAGAATGGATACACTGCTGTTGCTGTCCACTCAGAGAAGCCCACACCTGGAAAACGCCATAACTAACAGTTACAATACTCTTCCAAAGTGCTTGTAAGATTACAAAGGAAAGGAATCAGGGCATTGTGAGTTCCTGCAGGGCAACACATAGGAAATGAAACAAATGAGCCCCCAAACTGTGGAGGAACCTCTGATAAATACTGTTCTGCATGCACCATTCCTACAAGGAGAGATGGAGTGAGGTCTCCTTCTAGGTATGTCTCACCAAACCACACAGCCAACGTCAGATTCCTGGGAAAGAACCACTATTAAATATGCTCAAAGTCCTAAAAGGGTCATCAACTTGTTAGAGTCACTCTGTCCTAGACTCTACAGGGATTTCTAGTCACTTTCAAAGTTTACCTTATCTACTGTAATCACACATTTGTGTTCGTATGCTTGGCTAGATCCTGAGGGTTTCTTAGAGCCAAGAACACAAATATCATTTTCATAGCATCCTCATAAAACTGAAGGTGGGCTACAGCCTGGTCCATTTCAAAGTAGCAGATACTCACTAGATAAATGGCTCACAAATGAAACTTTGTGAAGGGGTCCCAATAAATTCCTTGCCTTACACATGCACAGGGATCTAGTGCATTCTGCAGCAGGCTTGAGAAGGTTCTACTGTTCAAAGAAGAAAAGGACAGCCAGAGTCATGTTCAACAAAATTCACTTCTAACTCAGAAATGTGTTTCGATGTTCCCTAGGAGCAGCTGAATCAACACCGTTCACAGAAAACAAACCGAATTATGAAAATTGCATGAAAATGAAGCTCTTTGATGATATTTGCTACTGTCCTACTTAGCATTCCTCCTCTCTCTTGCCCCTATGAACATAGTTCCTCTTAGATGCCCTTTCTCGACCTCTACAGTTGTTACTGCTCAACATGACTACAGTCTCAACATTGTCAAACCATTTCACAGTGACACTGCGTCTCAGGCAATGTTAGGCCATTGCCAACAAGGAGCGAGTAACCTGTGCTGACAACACATTAAGCCCTGCCATAAACAATCATCGTCTTGCTGAAGCAAAATGGCAGTCAAATTAGAGCAGAATATGTAACAACATGCATAGTAAATTGGCATAGCAGCTTGCTAAACAAAAACAGGGCAGCAATCACACACAAGATGCACAGCAAGAACTGTGCCACACTGTCCAAGCTCATGTCACCCAGGAGTTGGACCAGAGCCTACCCCGGACAAGAAAGAATCCTTACGGGGCATGAGTGGGAAACCTCTGCCCCTTTCCGTGTGTTTAGCCTACCTCAGTTCCTATGCGCGCACTCTGATGAGGATACAGGAAAATGCTGCCAGGTCTCTGCATTCACAGATGAGGCATGGTAGTAGACTCAAAATAAACTAGCAGAGGTGGGCAGAAGGATGGTACGGCCACACAGCGGTAGCCAGGAGGAAGGCTGGGCCCATTAGATGAGACCTATGCTTAAAAGAAAGAACGATGCCTCAAGTGGGTCCAAATTAAGGGAGAGAAGTGAGTGGCCAGCAGATAAAGTGCAGAACTGCAGCAGGGAACGGGGAGCAATGTGATGGGGACCATGTCCCTCGGCCATGTCCTTAAAAGAGCAGGCCCCAAATTATAGGGGTAGGTAGGGCCAGGCCTGAAAGGAAGGCTGAGATCCTGAAAGGTTGAAAAACAATGGAGGTCAAAGCAGGGGCCAAACACCTACTTTTCCTACAAGGCCGAGGGAGTACTACCGTTCGTGGTAGGGACACAAGGCTGGGTGTGCTGTGCCTCCCTGAGCACCATAAGAGCTCAAAGACCACGTTGTGGGTTGGTGGCCGAGGTGACTCCCCTCCCTCCTCTCCTGCAGATTAAGAGCAGGTGTAGCTTAAAGATGCCCAAGTACTTCCTGTCCCTACTCGTGATGAATCTGCAGGCTGTGTTAGAGGACAAAGCAGCCCCAGCTGGCAGGAACGGAGCAGGAGGCATAAAGGGAACAAGTAAAAAGCAAGCTGCCCCTAGAAATCCCAGTAAAAAGGTGTGGTCAAGCAAGATGATCCGTTTTCTGAGTGCCCACAGACTGCACAAAGTCCCAGGACCCTGACGCAGCCTTGCCAGACAACTCTCCCATTCCGATCTGACATTGCCACCTTTAAACAGCAACAGTTGAGCGGGTTCTTGGCAGGCTGAAAGCCATTTGTGGATTACTGACCACGGGACAAAATCAACGCTCAACCACTAGAAAGCTGCCCTTCATGATGAGGGCATGAAAGGAAGAGCACCATCACGGCCGCCCGGATGGCCCTCCCTTCTCCCCTCAGACCACCTTGCCACATCCATGCACATCCCTTCCGAAAAGCTGAAGGAGAGAGAGACCTAGTGTATTAACCCCACACACTGTAAATCTAATTAAAAGTCAAATACACAATACTCTCTTCAAAATCCAAATGTTCTTTGCAGAAACATCAAGGAGGAAGGGAGCAGAGCGGAATGGCCCCACGAAGGTAATCAGAATTCATCTTCAGGGACTCGTACCCGATTACTCGCAGCTCATTATCAGTGCTCTGTGTAGCTGCAGAACACCTAGAGACCACATCATTAGCATCCTACACATTCATTAGACCACAATTGGAAACACAGTAACAAAGCAACCCTGGTATTGAGGGAAAGATAAGATTTCAGTCCCTAGTTCCAGTACACTTAAAGTCTATTCAAGTTTTCAGCAAAAATGCTGTTGAACCTGGGGAAGAGTTGTAGGCTGGTTCTTCTCACACTAGACCACAACCTAATAATTAAACTGAGCGTTACCATTTTTTAGTATATACAATTAAGAGTCTTAACGATTTTGGAAAAAATGGTTTATGCTCACATTTTAGGTTTTCACAACACAAGGTAAGTGATGCTTTTGATAAACATGATTTCGTATGCAAGGAAATAATAATCAAATTAGCTGTATAAAAGTTCTGTCTCTTTCTATAAGCCAGCTGAAATGAAGGATAAAACCTCCCAAAAGCAAAGCTAATAAAACAATAAAGGGGAAGAAGTTAAATTGTACAATGTAATCTTTTGAAGGATATTACCATGAAACCACCTCTGGAAAGAAAAGTTCTTCCCACATTGGCCAAAGTTATAAAATACATCTGAGAGAAAGCTTTGCTTGCCAAAGGAGTGCAGCCAATTAGCTCATTTATTTGCAGGGCTTTGGTCTGGAATGCAAATGTCAAAAGGAGCACCACAGGAAGAAAAGTAGAAAAGGGAAAAATAATTTGTTTTGTCATTTAAATTCCTTTTTAAGGTTAGTCCCTACCATTCGTGTTTAAAGGCCAGCAAGGTGGTTTCTGGTTCAGAATACCCACCGTATTCAAGGGCTGGATTCCTGAAGGCAGGTGGAGATCAGGTTGCACTGCGCTCTGCGCAGCCACACTCCTAAGTTCTGAGGACGTTTGCTAAACTATGTTAAGAGGGAAAGGGTCAAGACCCTTTGAACTGACACGCCACAAACCCGTTTTAGGATTGGAAACACATCTATGCCGAGATAGTCTGGGAGGCAAAAGTCCAATTATCCCACTATGATGCTATCTGCCCATTTCATTCAACAGATGGAGAAGAACCATTTACTCTTATCTGTGTGAATACTCTGCTGCATAAGATAGAAGGAAGATAACATATTTGTGGAACTTGTTCTTAAGGAGCTTACAAACGAGTTAAGTAGCTCATAGAAGTCAGAGAGAAGAATGAAGGAAAGCTTTATGGAAGCACCAGCTTTTGAAGCATTTGTCAAAATTGGAAGGTATTTGAAATACCTTCACAGGGAGCCGTGACAACAAGTCAGAGAAGCAGAAAAGCACTGGGTGCTGAGGAAGAACATTAAGTGATTAAATTTGGATGTATCAGCAGTTCTCAAACTTGATCAGGTTACAAAGCACCTGCAATTCACGATGCTCTCTGCAAAACAAGGAGCTATTTGTAGAGCTTTATGGAATAATGAAATATTAATCCTTCTTAAGAAGAAAGAATAATCTATGTTTGAAAGCATATTAGCAAAGACTGGAATGAGAGAAATAATTTAAATTACATTACGTTTAGACTTTCTATATTAAAGGGAAAAAATACAATTGCTTGAGCTTGATAGAGGACTATTTTGGTCCAATTTGCAGAGGGCAAATGTGTAGCAGAAGCATGGCTATTTCTAGGCTAATGCCACGGAAGATTAGGTGCCAAAACTTAATCTTCCACCAAAAACAATTAGAAAAAGAAATAAAATGAATTTTAAAATACCCTTCTAATCTATACCCACAGCCAGATAATAAGCAATATTCGGGCCAAAAGTAAAGCTAAGAAAACAAAAATTTCTAGTTTTTGCCTTAAGACTATTTGTCAAACTCTGTTGAATTATAGCCTTGGTTTCAAGTCCTCACAAATGCAGGGATCAAGAGGAAAGCACAGGGCCCACCTAAGGCAAGAAATCTGATAGGAGACTTCCCAACAGAGCTGGGCAGGGAAAGCCTACATATTCAGTGCTAGGTGAACCAGAAATAAGCTCTCTTCCCCTCCAGTAAGTTCCATGAGAATTTCCCATCTCCAGTTTTGCTGCTGAGAAAAAAACAGTCCTCTGATAACTCATAATGACAAGCTAACCCTCATACAGATTTGAAGCCTTAATTTACATGTAGTGGTCTGAAAAGCCTCAATCTGAGATTATAAAAAGGTCCCACCTCGGTAGTTCTGATAGAGAACTGGAAGAATTAAATGCCCTGGTAAAAACCACCTTTATCCCAGGTGTCAGGGGATTCTTAAAAATAAAGTTCCACAGAAAATAATAACTTTACAATTAAAAAAATCACCAAACAAGTAAAGAAACACAACACCATGAGTGAAATCGAGCAGGTACAATGAACAGATGCATGAATCAATGCCGATGCTGCAGATACTGGAATTTCAGACACAATATTAAATAAGTATGTTTGAGGGTTCAAAAAGAAGAGTATTAGAGAGTCAATAATTTTGGGAAAAAAATACAAAGAGACCCTAATTTATGGATTCTAGGACTAAGACAGGATAGACATAAAATGACATCTCATTATGTCATGAAGTAAGAAAGTACTCAAAACAATGACAGGAGCATATCACAAGGATAAGGGAGTCAGTTTAGATGCATTTAGCACTGGCTAAATCTGGGACAACTGTACTAAAATAGTTAAGTACTGGGACACCTGGGTGGCTCAGTCTTTTAAGTGTCCAACTCTTGATTTCAGCTCAGGTCATGATCTAAGGGTTGTGAGATCAAGCCCTGCATTGGGCTCTGCACCGGGTATAGAATCTCCTTAATTTTTTAAAAAATATTTTTACTGAGGTATAATATGGGAAGCACACAGATCTTGAGTGTACAGATTAATAATGTCTACCCCTAAATATTCCTTTGTAATCT
This sequence comes from Mirounga leonina, assembly GCF_011800145.1. Lineage (NCBI taxonomy): Eukaryota > Metazoa > Chordata > Mammalia > Carnivora > Phocidae > Mirounga > Mirounga leonina. Next base: position 12,837,506 of record NW_023270763.1, on the reverse strand, counting down.
TATCTAATTAAGATCTAAAAACCTTTCCAGCATCCCCAAACACTCCCTCATGCCCTTGCCAGCCGCTGCTCCCTTAGCAAGGGTAACTACCATTCTAACTTTTATCACCATTATGATTCTCTTTCCCTCTTCCTCTGCCTCACCACCGCCCCTCCCTCACTCTCTCAAAAAAAAAAAAAAAAAAAAAGCCAATGTTAAGAGACCATAGAAATGTTCAAGATTAAAGAAGGCTAAAGCGATATGACAAATAAATGTAATATCTGACCCTAGACTATTATTTGTGTTGAGGAGAAAAATACTATAAAGGATCTTATTAGGTCACCTCGCAAAACTGGAAATTAGACAAAAGTATTCTTCCAATTGCTATACTTATTGAAGTTCATAAACAGATTATAAGAGAATTTTCCCATTCTTAAGAAATATAAATTATTTGGGGCAAAATGTTGTAAGGTATTCATTTTACCCTCAAAAATCTCAGGAAAAAGAGTATATAGGAAAGACAAAAAGCAAATAATAAGGCTGATGGGATAAAATGACCATAGCTAAATCTGAGTAAAAATCATATAGGCTGTAATTCACAAAGTTGTTGTTCTTACAATATTTTATGCTTGAAATTATTTCCAAATGAAAAGATAAATTTTAAAAACCTATAGAAATAAAAAAAAATGTTAATCAAAATTAAAATTCTCAGCAATCAAATTTAAGTACAGGTTATTTACAAGTGAAGAACGAATTAGAAAACTGAAAGGTAAATATAAGAACTTTCCAGAATGTAGTACAGACAATATAAGAATCATGAAAGAGAAAAAAGGTTTAACATCTATTTTTTTAATTTTATTTTATTATGTTATGTTAATCACCATACATTACATCATTAGTTTTTGATGTAGTGTTCCATGATTCATTGTTTGCGTATAACACCCAGTGCTCCGTGCAGTACATGCCCTCTTTACTACCCGTCACCAGGCTAACCCATCCCCCCACACCCTCCCCTCTAAAACCCTCAGATTGTTTCTCAGAGTCCATAGTCTCTCATGGTTCATCTCCCCCTCCGATTTCCCCTTCATTTTTCCCCTCCTACTTTGGTTTTTTTTTTTTAACATATAATGTATTATTTGACAAACATCTATTTTTTTTAAAGATTTTATTTATTTATTTGTCAGAGAGAGAGAGCGCGCACACATGCACAAGCAGGCGGAGTGGCAGGCAGAGGGAGAAGCAGGCTCCCCACTGAGCAGGGAGCCCGACGTGGGGCTCGATCCCAGCACCCTGGGATCATGACCTGAGCTGAAAGCAGACGCTTAACCAACTGAGCCACCCAGGTGTCCCAACAAACATCTATTTTTAATTCTGAGAGAAAAGAAGAGAGAGTGGGGAATAATCAATATTTGAATAAAATCCAGGTGAACAGTTTTCTAAAACTGATGAAAAATACCAATTCTTAGATACAAGAAGGCAAAAAATTCTAAGCACAACATGGAAAGAGAAGTTAGTACACCTAGAGGCATAACAGTAAGCTCCAGAATACTTAAAAATCAAAGAAAGACTCAAAAGCAGACAGAGAAAGAACAAATTACATCCCATGGAGTAACAATTAAACAACAGCTGACATTTCAACCACAATGGTATGGAATCTTGAAGACACCAGAATGATGCCCTCAATGTGTTAAGAGAAAATTACCAACCTAAAATTTAATAAAATAAAAAATTTCTTTTCAGGTAAAGAAAGTTCTAAAGAATACATAGTGTTACATAGAATAAAAATGATCCAAGATGAATGGTGTGATATGCAAAGAAGGAGGAAGAGGAGAAGGAAAGGGAGGAGAAGAAGAAAGGTAAAAAGTGAAGACATGTATAGTAAAATTTAAACAAATCACAGCTACATAAAACAACAACAACAACAACAACAACAACAAGAATATCTGCTGGGCGCCTGGGTGGCTCAGTCAGTTAAGCGTCTGCCTTTGGCTTGCGTCATGATCCCAGGGTCCTGGGACTGAGCCCCACATCGGTCTCCTTGATTGATGAGGAGTCTGCTTCTCCCTCTGCGCTGCTCCCCCTGCTTGTGCGCGCTCTCTCTCTCTCTCAAATAAATTTAAAAAAAAATCCTTTAAAAAAAGGAATAATATCTGCTGGTGATAAAAAACAGAATTAAGACACAGCAGAATAAATAGGCTAAATGGGGATAAGATTTCAGGTGTTCAAAGATCCCTATATTAATCAGTAACTTTCTTCTTTTCCTGAATAACTTTAGATATTGGTAAATTTCTACAAAATTTCTGGAGTAACCATCAAAAGAATTGAAATAGTGTAATTTCTAAAATCATTGAAATAAAAATGAAGTGAGAAAAAGGAAAGCAAAACAAGAAATGAGAGAAAAAATATAGAATGGCAGAAATAAAACACATTAAATCAGTCCATGGGGTCGCCCGGGTGGCTCAGTCATTAAGCGTCTGCCTTTGTCTCAGGTCATGATCCCAGGGTCCTGGGATCGAGCCCCGCATCGGGCTCCCTGCTCTGCAGGAAGCCTGCTTCTCCCTCTCCCACTCCCCCTGCTTGTGTTCCTCCTCCTGCTCTCTCTCTCTGCCAAATAAATAAATAAAATCTTTTTAAAAAATAAATAAATAAATCAGTCCAAATTTATTAGTAATTACAATGAACGTAAATGGACTAAAAGCTCCAGTTAAAAGACAAAGATTATCAAATTGGATTAGTTAAAATAAAAATCAATTTATGCAGTCTTTATAAGAGACATGCCTAAAACATAAGGAGATGGAAGAGTCACAAGTTAAAAGATATTTTAAAAATATCTTTTATTTAAGGAATAGGAGAAATAGGGGTGTGCCTGGGTGACGTAGTTAGGCATCCAACTCTTGATTTCAACTCAGGTCATGATCTCACGGTTGTGAGAATGAGCCCTGTATCGCGCTCTGTGCTGGGTGTGGAACCTGCTTAAGATTCTCTCTCTCCCTTTTCCTCTGTACCTTCCCCCTCTCTTAAAAAAAAAAAAATAGATCAGGGAAATAGGAACTAAAAGTATACTGCTGTAGCTGTAATAAAATGAGGCTAAACAGACTTTAAAGAAAAAAATCTATGGATTAAAAAGGTCACAAGAATAATATATTATTCCCAAGGAGGACCTAACAATTCTAAAAACATATGCAAATGTTACATAAACTCAAGACAAGTAATATACATAAATGGCAAAGTTTGAGAGAACTACAATCCACAATCACACTGAGATTCTAACATACCTCTCTTAGTACTTGATACACCAAACAGAATGGTAATATATATGATTTCAACAAAATGAACATGTTTGATTTCCTATACATTTAAATAACACTAAATTCAACAATTGTAGCATTTATATATTTTTCCAAACAATCACAGAATGGCCATAAAGTAAATCTAAAAGAATCAGCAAAGAATTAGCATCATTCAGACTATGTTCCTATTAACAGAAAGAAAAAAATAAATCTAAAAACAGCCATATATCTGAAATCAAGAAATATACTTCTAAATGTAGAACAAAGAAGAAATCATAGAAAAAAATAAAAGATGGTTTAATTAAACAACAACAAAAATACAACATATCAAAATTTGTGAAATGAAGCTAAAGTTGTACTTAGAGGAAAATTAATAGCTTTAAAATATTTGTATTTTTAAAAATGATTAAGAGGCTTAATTAACTATGTATCCATCTCAAATTCAATAAAATAAACAATTGAACATAAGAGATTGGAAAAAAATAAAGTCAAAAGCAAAAACTAAAATTAAAAAAATACAAAGAAGCATATAAACAAAGAAGAAAGTTAAGGCTAAAAGTTGGTTCTTTGAAGAGGGTAAAACAACTCTAAATTCTTGGCAAGAAAGATGAAGAGAAAACAAACAACAACAACATAAATAGCACAAATAACCAACTACAAGAAATGAAGGAGGAGAATTAATTACAAGGCAGATGTTTAAAAGTAACAGAGCGTATCTAAATTATTTAATAAATTTGAAAACTTCAATGAAGTGGAGAAATCACTAAAACTATAAAACAATAAAGTTGATGCAAAAAAGAATAAAATATTTGAATGAAATTCTAACAAAAAAAATGGAGTGAGAGAACTTTTTCAAAAATCCTTATAATGAGGGGCACCTGGGTGGCTCAGTCGTTGAGCATCTGCCTTTGGCTCAGGTCATGATCCCAGAGTCCTGGGATCGAGTCCCACATTGGGCTTCCTGCTCGGCAGAAAGCCTGCTTCTCTCTCTCCCACTCCCCCTGCTTGTGCTCCTGCTCTCGCTATCTCTCTGTCAAATAAATAAATTTAAAAATCTTTAAAAAAAAAATCCTTATAAAGAGATTCCAGTCTCAAATGGTTTAAACCAGGAGTTGCCCATAAGCCAAATATGGCCTGCTGTCCATTTTATAAATACACACAGCCATACTCATTCATGTATGTATGGTCTCTGACCGCTGTCACAACAAAATGGGAGAACTTGTGGTTCACAGAGCCTAAAATACTATCTAGCCCTCACAGAAAAAGCTTGACAATCTTTGGCTTAAACAGTAAATTCTACTGAACAGCAAAAGCAGAAATGATTCCACTCTGCCATTCATTTTATTCAGTTAATATAACCTCGATAACAACATCCACAAAGACAATGAGAAAAAAATTAATTATACTCATGAACTTAGATAAAAAAGTCCTAAATACAATATTAGAAAACATTCACATCGGGGCGCCTGGGTGGCTCAGATGGTTAAGCGTCTGCCTTCAGCTCAGGTCATAATCCCAGGGTCCTGGGATCGAGTCCCACATCGGGTTCCTGGCTCAGCAGGGAGTTTGCTTCTCCCTCTCCCTCTGCCTCTCCCACTGCTCATGCTCTCTCTCTCTCTGTATCTCTGTGTCTCAAATGAATAAATAAAATCTTAAAAAAAAAAAATTCACATCATTGTGTGAAAAATACATCACTATCAATTTGGGTTTAAGTGAGGAATTACAGATTGATTTAACATTCGAAAGTCAATTATTGTATTTTATCACACTAACAGATTAGAGGAAAATCACATAATTTCAATGGATATAGAGAGTCTATAATAAAATTCAAGTCATTCATGTAAAAAATTAAATCTTAAGCTAGAAATAGAAGGGGACTTCTTTAATGGGATAAAGACTACCTAAAAACAAAACAATACAAAAAGCATACACCCAATTTAATGGGAAACGTTGAAAGTGCCTCTTAAGGCAAGGAACACTGCTATCACCATTTCTGTTTACCATTTTACTTAATGTCCTTGGTAACTGAGTGAACCAAAAAGAAAGTAAACAGAAGTAAAAGATTAGAAAAGAAGAAACAAAACTGTCATCATATACATATGAAATGACTGTATACAGAGAAAATCCTGCTGAAACTGCAAAAACCTTACCAGAATTATTAAGAGTTTGGCAAGGTTGCTAAATTCAAAGTAAATACACAAAAATCAAATGCATTCATATACACCGGAAATAAATTTTAGAACATATAATTTTTAATTGTGGTAAAATATACATAAAATTTACCATTTTAACCATTAAGCATACAGTTCAGTGGCATTTAAGTGTGTTGATAATGTTGTGACCCAGCAGTACCATTCATCTCCAGAACTTCTTTTATCTCCCTAAATTGAAACTCCACATCCATTAAATAGTAACTCCTCATTCCTTCCTCCCCTAGCCCCTAATAACCACCATTCTAACTTTCTGTCTCTATGAATTTGACTAATCTTGCGACCTCATATATGTGGAGTCATATACTTCTGTCCTAGTGACTACTTTGTTTCACTTAGTATAATGTTGTCAAGATTCATTCATTTGTAGCATATGTCAGAATTCCTTCCTTTTTAAGGCTGAATATTCCATTATATGGATATACCACATTTGCTTATCCATTCATCAGTCATTGGACATTTGAGTTGTTCCCACCTTTTGGCTATTGTGTGTGTGTGTGTGTGTCTCTGTGTCTGTGCATGTGTGTGTCTGTGTAACCACCTCATTGTGGTTTTAATTTTAACTTTTTTGCCTGTTCTGATGTTTGTTTCTGAAACTCCACATCCACATAATACACAAGTATTAGTGTACAAATATCTGTTCAAGTCCTTGTTTTCAATTATTTTTGGGTATTTGCCAAGAAGTGGAATTGTTACAAACATAATATTCTAAAATGCCATTTACAGTAGCATAAAAAAATTAAGTACTTAGGAAAAAAATCTAATAGAAATGTGCCAATATATTGTAGAAAAACACAGAAAAAATCATAGAATTTTATGGAAGAGCAAAAAAGATTTAAATAAATGATAAATATTATATTTAAGAATCACAAGAACCAATATCATAAAGATGTCAATTCCTTCTAAATTCTTCAATAGGCTATGAAATTTCAATGAAAATCCAACTTTTCTTGAGGATTTGGCACCTGATGAGCTGATTCTGAAATTTACATGGCAGAGCAATGAGCCAAGGATCACCAAGACGCCCCTGAAATAGTTTGTGCATGTGGTGTGGGGGGAGGGGGCGCGACTTAAAAGGGCGCGACAAACACTGCTTAAAAGTTGTAGTAATTAAAACAGTACAGTGGTGGTATATGAATAAATTGACTTAACATAAAAAAGGCTCAGAAACAAACCCATGCAGATTTTGAGAATTTGTAACAGAGTAGGTTCCTCAGATCACTGAGGAATGAACAGACTTATCAACACACTGTGGTAGTATAGATTCTTCACCATATGGAGAAAAATAAAATTGAACCCTTATCTCACACTGTACAGAAAAATTAATTCTACATGGATTAGTTAAATGTGAAAGATAAAACCAGAACACTTTTAGAAAACAACATACAAAACTTTTAAGACCTCAGAGTAGAGGAAAAATTCTTAAAACAAGACACCAAAAAAACACAAACTACAGGAAAGGTTTGATAAATTCAAGTATTTTAAAATTAAGAACTTCTGTTTATGAAAAGACACAATAGAATGAGAAGAGAAGCTACAATCTAGGAAATGATTTGCAACATATTCACAGAGGAGTAGTGATCAAAATGTATAAAGTACTCTTACAACTGAATAAGAAAAAGTCCAATATCAAAATAGAAACATGGATAAAAGATCCAAAAAAGCAAGCTCAGAAACAAACATCAAAACAGGCAAAAAAGTTAAAACCACAATGAGGTGGTTACACAGACACACACAGACACACACAGACACACACACACACAACTATTCCATACCCATCCCCCACTGGCAAAATTTAAGTTTGGTAGTAAGAATATTGGTAAGAATGTGAAAACTTTAACACACTTATCCAGCTAGTGAGAGTGGAAATTGGCATAATTAGTTTTGAAATTAACTTGGTTTTATCCAGTTATGTTTTCTAGGTACATACTCTAAAACCCAAAAATTCTAATCCTAGGTAAAATTCAAGACTATGTGCCAGGAGATGTGCGAAAGAACAGTCTTATAGCACTATTTATCATAGCTCCAAACTGGAAACCACCTGTCCTGACCCTTGTCTATCAACAGAAAGGATGTACGTCCATTGTGGCCAATTGAAACAACAGAACGCTGGACAGCAGTGAAAATGAATGCATCACAACAGCTACACACAACCATGCAGGTGACTCTGAGAAACCAAGGAGCAGAGAAACTAACCTTCAAAACTGATTCCACTTACAAAGTTTGAAACAAGTAAACCAAAGATCATTGTTCAGTGATAGATAAACCTGAAAGAAATGCTTGCTGTGAGTGATTGATTGTAAATACTCAAATAGCAAATGATTATTGACTATCAAGTATTTGGACCGTGGGGTTATAATATTATTGCCAGTTTCTATCATGACTTCTTAATCATAGGCTAAAAAGTATTCCATTCTTAGCAGTAATTTGTTAACATATTTTGTAAAAGGCTTAGGATTTACCTGCCTGGATAAAGTTGCTCCGTCAAGACTTTTCAAAAAATGTGTCCCTTCTAGGCTGTCTTGTCCTTATTTTTAACAGTTAAGTTTAGGGTTTATAAACAGTTCAAGGACAAAGAGAAGGATCAAAACACCACTTCACTGAAAACGCATTTTTTTTTTTTTTGGTAATATTAGTTTCAGGTGTACAATTTAGCGATTCAACATTTCCATTAACACAGGGCGCTCATCACTCTAAGTGCCCTTCTTAATCCCCATCACCTATTTTTTTTTATCATTTCTATTTTTTTTAATTTTATGTTATGTTAGTCACCATACAATACATCATTAGTTTTTGATGTGGTGATCCACGATCCATTGTTTCCGTGAAAATGCACCACTTTTTATATGATCCAAGTGGTGATGAATAACAGGTAGCATCGCCATAAAGTCTAGCTATTGTATCAAATGGTGCCAAGTGGTCATGTTCTTAGGACATGAGTTCCTGCTGCCCCTTAGTTATTCATAGAAGTGTTTAAAGTGTGTTCTTTTATTTTTTTTTTAAGATTTTTATTTTTATTTATTTGAGACAGAGAGAATGAGAGACAGAGAGCATGAGAGGGAGGAGGGCCAGAGGGAGAAGCAGACTCCCTGCCGAGCAGGGAGCCTGATGCGGGACTCGATCCCGGGACTCCAGGATCATGACCTGAGCCGAAGGCAGTCGCTTAACCAACTGAGCCACCCAGGCGCCCTAAAGTGTGTTCTTTTAGAGGGATGAGAAACTCAAGAACCTAAAGAGCTGAGCATGTTGTCCATTCAATCCTTTTGAATAAATTCCTACGAGATGTTGTAACACAGAAAAACATTCTCTTTGTTACAAGAGAACTTGGATTGGCTACTGGATTTCATCTAAGGGTTGGATTCATTTTTAAAGGTAGTTTTTATGTCCTGGGTGGCATTACCTGATTCTATATGGGCCTCTCTAATTTTAAAAACAATTTGATTTTGGGCGCCTGGGTGGCTCAGTTGGTTAAGCGACTGCCTTCGGCTCAGGTCACGATCCTGGAGTCCCAGGATCGAGTCCTGCATCGGGCTCCCTGCTCGGCGGGGAGTCTGCTTCTCCCTCTGACCCTCCTCCCTCTCATGCTCTCTGTCTCTCATTCTCTCTCTCTCAAATAAATAAATAAAATCTTCAAAAAAAAAAAAACAATTTGATTTTAACAAAGACTTCTTAATAATATGAAAGTAGGCTTATGTTATTAGGTTAAGTGAAAAAAGGTAGATATAACATCTGGAGTAATATTTACAGTATAATCTAGCTATAGTATGAGCACTACTGTGTAAGGAAATACAGAAAAATCAGGAGATTAATACATGAAAATGTTAAGTGTGGAAAATGAAGGAATAATAGGTAACTTTTTCTTTTTTCTATTCTTCTGTATTTTCCAATTTTTCTATAATGGGCCCATAATATGATGATAATGTATATAAAAATAACTCAAATAGGACCTGACACATAGTAGGAGCTCAATACAGGGCCTACTTTTACTGTTTATTATTCAGGTAAAATGTAAGGGTGGGTCTAGTCTAATGCCTCACAAGTCAACCAAAGCTCATCAATTTATAATAAGCTTCATTACAAGTCACAGTCTATTAAATGAGTCAACTCTGTTAAGAGTAGACATGCTGAGTAGAAAAGATTGGTAGCATCACCCTTTTGTTGATGTTATTCGAATCTAAAGGGAGACGATGTCTCTAGAAGATCATGCTCATTATCTTCCAGTTACCTTAAGAATGAAATGTGTCATGTGTCACTTCTGGGACAGGTTATAACAGAGTTGGGAGCAACACAAATTTCTCTTTCAGAGCTGACTCACCACCACTTTCTTTCAGCCACGGTCTAGTTTAGCCGGGATAAGCCCAGGTGATACGGTGTACAGTAACCCGGTCTAGGAGGGAGAGCCTGTAGCCTAAAGGTCTCAACAGTTATCATGTACTGAACGAAGAAGGGACCCAGAAATCCTAGTCGCCCCCCCCCCACCAAATACTTCCAAATCTATTTTTTTTTAAGGTGAATCACAACCAGCACCTGTTCAACCTTCAGAGGAACACAGAACAGCATAAAAGCCACATAATCATCGACTGGAATCACTTCTGTATTTGGTACACGCATATTTACACTAACACATTCTCCCCCTCCTTTCCTTTTTTTAAGGAAAACTGATTATGGAAAACTGGCTTGAGGCTGTAATTTTGTAGAAGATGCCAGCATAGTTGTTTTCAAGTTAAAAAAAAAAGTTGCACTTTTGTACTCAGAGACCTCTTGTTTTAATTTATGCAAAGTTTAAAACATTTTGTTAGGCCTGAGTGAGACCATCTGTGCACGAAATAAAGGATGCCTAAGGGTAAAATAGGCAAGAATAGTAATGCTGAATGTGTGGAAGGCGGTAGGCAGCCTCCGGGTTTTGCAACTACTGCTGTGACCTTTACTACTTTAGAGAAGAAAAAAGGGTACTTTCCATATATTGGCTCCTCTAGAAAAAGCCTGGTATTCCTCCCCTCTTGCTCTTTCTTTTTTCCTCATTCCTTAATAAGAAGTTGGCAGAGCAGACCCTACCTACATGGAGAACCGTAGCCAGTTTCAAGAAGCCAGGAATGTAGGAAGAAATTAACTGAGCGCATACTCTATGTCAGGCACTTTGCAGAGGGTGTTTATATTTAATTTTAATTGTTTAATTATAGTTGATGTAAAAATGTTATCTGATTTGTATAACCCAAAAAAGAAGAATATGGACCAACAGAAAAGACAGAAGGAGAGAGAAGGGGATGTATGCACAGAAGAAGGTAGGAATGGAAGTGGAGGAGGGATGTATGCACAGAAGAAGGTAGGAATGGAAGTGGAGGAGAGAGGGAACCAAAGATGGGATGAGTGACCTCTGAAAATAATAGACTGATAGTCCCTGGCAACTGTCTTGTATCAACTGGATGACCATGTGCCTGGGACTGAGTTCGGGAGGGTGGGCCAGAGGTTTCACATTCTGGCCGCCCCCACAATCCACGCTGTGAAGTATGGAGGCTTACAGAGTGGTGAGAAGGCACCTGTGATGTAAATCAGGGGCCTGTGTCTGGTCACCAGGACCAAAAGACACCATAGTAACCACACCTACATTGCGTCTGTTGAGACTCCCCTCCTTAATGTCAAACGTGGAAGAGGGGAGGCATCTGTGTCCCCCTGGACCAAAGTACCTAGAGAATGCGAGTTGCATCATACCCAAACTGAACATGTTGCTGTGGCCACAGGAACACAGGATGCCTCTGGCAGGCTTCCTTCAGCTTCAGCCAAATGCCCCAAACATCCTAAATGGACCATTCCCTGCATCAAGCAGCTCTGGCGCTTCCAGGCCAGGGAGCATGGGTTTAATGCAGGTGTGTTCCAACAGCCTTTCTCTGTAAATCAAAGCTTTTTTCAAAGAGAGCGACATTACTCTTTAAAACGATGGCTTTCTTCCTACAACTCTGAAATTAACATTACAAAAGCGTGACCTTATGTGCATTAAGTATTCCCCAAAGAAGCACAAGAATATTTTGTGAGTTTGTTCATATTGCATTTCTTTCTTTTGATTACCTTTGGGACTTATTAAGGAATCCATGCTTCTCCCCCCTCCCATTTTTCTTACAGGGGTCCCACAGGGGCCGGGGATGAAGGACTGGAGAAAGAACCCAAACCAAGGGTGTAATAGTCACATCAAAGCCAAAAAGACTCTTATTTACCAAAAGAAAGGCTTAAAAAAACTTTAAAAAAAAGTAATAAGCACTTTTATCTGGGGGATATATTTATATATAGCTACAGCGTATGGCTAAAAATAAGATCTTTTATATTCAACCTCTTAGGGCACAGAATTAGCTTTAAAACAAAGGCACGTATGTAGTGTTAAAGCACTGAATGTCCTAAAAATTCAAAATGGTATGTGTTATTTCCCTTATTCTCTTTGTGGTCTAGAATCTTATGTACAAATCAAACTGGATAGGGCAAATGTGTACCAGAGGGGACCAACGCTGATAAAAATATCACTTGTGATAGAGGACTCAGTCTCAATTTGGAATTCAGGACCATGGATCTGTACAGTAACTGAGAGCTCGAGGAGGCCAAAAAGCCTGGCTGGGAAGGCTTCCCCTAATTACTCAGGCTTCCCAATGCCACTGACATTATGAATTCTCTAATGCCATGGGGCTGGGGGGTTATTGTTACATATTTCTAGACAGCAAGTACTTAAAACTTTGGATGCAGACACCTCACTACTGCTTTTCAAAATCCAATGTGTACATAATCCTCACGTTTCTTTCTCCTTTCTTTGACTTCTAATTTCATAGTCCTGAGTGAAAAGGTAATTTAAGCAGGAAGCTATTCCAATGAAACTTTTATTTTTTATTATATAGATTATATAGACATAAGCAAACAGAATAAAACTAGTCACCCATAACTCCATGAATTAAAGGTAGCCACTGTGAATGTTTTGCTATGTCTTTCCAGTGTTTTCTATGCATTTTAATGTTCATTTTTGTAAAGCATGTTGTGCATGCCATAAAAACCAGAGGGTCGTATGTTCAATACCAAAAATGAGACCAAGGCTTGAGCAGATAAACCAAGTAAGGGCTTACAGATAGAGACACAAAGGTCTGAAACCAACATCAGGAAGGACAGTTTCTGGAATGACATCAGTAATACTGGATGGGAGGGAGAAGGATGCATAGCAAGCGTCCTGAGGCCTTGTTCTGTATTTAATTCCCTCCTTCTGCCCCCAGGATTATAAATGCACCGCCATCATTTATCTAGTGCCTCCCATTTGCCATGACATAACTATTATTAAACACTATTTTACAATCAAAGAAACTCAGACTCTGAAAGTTAAGAAACTCTCCCAGAGAGCGGAAGGGTGATTCAGGGGCTATGACAACCAGATGTGTCTGACTTCAAAGTCATCGCTACTAGTTAACAGCTTACCTCGACGGTTCCCGAGGCTCTGGGAGAGGCACCCCAGTGAACCCAGCTGTGTTGCATTAAATCTCCTTCTCTGGCCCAGCACCTGTACTCCTTGGTTACCGTGGCTGGGAGATTCTGGCTGCTAGGAACAGCAAAGTCACGCTAGCCAGCGCAGGCAGCCTCTACGAACTATACCAGTCCCAAACATCTCTTCCTTATTCCGCACTCACAGCTCTGATTATAACATTCAGTGGCTCATTAATCCCACCTGGCTCAATGATCCCTTACCCAACACTGTTCAAGCCATAGCATTAACGTTCACATGATCATGTCCTGCTTTCCCAACTAGACATAAATGCAGACAGCAGGGACGAGGCCCAAAACTTCTCAGTTTCTCCTGTTTCTGAGTACATGGACTTACAGACGGTAAGTGCTCAATAAATACAATTAACTTCTCAAGAATCACAAAATGGTACGGTTCATGGAATGAACCTTTCCACTGCCTCTGAAACTTATACCCTAGGGCTGGTTCTTTGTAACATTATATGGCAGGGAACGGGAAAAGATGTGGAAGGGGTTATAAAATTACTAATCTTGGTTTTCTACACTACAGAAGAGAACTGAAAAATAATCTTCTCGAAAAACCATGAACCAGAGTAGATACTGTCAAAGGGTGAAGTTAGGGAGTCCTGGTGGATGAGCTCACCTGGATGTGACCTCTCCAGAGGCCTGGGGGTGGGGGAAGGGTGGAGAAGACACTGGAGGGGGAGGGAGGCAGAAAGTTTGTGGAAAACTGAGGGGAGGCTGATGACTAAGGAAATTGCTGAAATTCAGATAAAGGCTACCATACAGAATCTGGACAAAGAAACAGCAGGGATCTCTGTCGTATGCGTAACTGCCTCCCTCCTGCCAAGTGACCTCACGGCCAACAAGAGCTCTACTCCTGAAAGCAAACAGTTAATTAGGGGTTTATTCTAATACACCAGCAGCTGTGGCATGCTACCGGCTGATCAGGCCTGCCACCACACAACAAGCACGTGCGCGCGCACACACACGCACGCACTTTTCTGAAGACCCACACGTGAACGACTTGGTCTCAGCAGATTAGAAAGCTGTATAAATAAGGAAGAAGGTGTGTGAGAGAAGAACTGAGAAGAGGA
>NW_023270763.1:12805948-12820948 GCF_011800145.1 Mirounga leonina | reverse complement strand
CTGCCTCATTTCATCCAAATATTCTCCATGAGGATCAACATTCCAGGTGTGAAGCTCCCTGGACAAGCAGTACGGCTGCCATGAAATCTCCATGAAGGGGACTCATGTTTTTGACCTTTAGCAGAACACTTGAGGGACCAGCACCCACAAGGCCCAGGAGCAAATGTAAATCTAAGTGAGCCTGGGTTGTTGAGGCGGAGCACAAGGTTACAAGCTCAGCTGAAAGAGAAGGGCTGACTTTATATTCAGAGAGGGAAAGCAACATAGGCTCAGTTTCCTCATCTATAAAATGTTGATTAAAAACGCCACAGGACTGTGAACAGCAAATGAAAAAGTACACATAAAAGTAACCAGTGCAGTATCTAGTACATAGGTAATTATGCAATAAATGTTTGTAGCTATTGTTATCAAGATTCTCATTAGAGGAGTGAGGGAGTGTAAAAGAAGACAGAGCTCACAGTGAAGAATAAAACACGGAGAAGAGAAGAGAGAAGCAATATAAAGTTTTCATAAGGAAGTAAAAGAAATATGAAAAACATTCAAGAAATACCAGTGCTAGGGAAATAAAATAATCCCAACGCCTGAAAAGTCTTAACATGTGCTCTACCCGTGTGGTATCCATTCTAGGGTTTAAATATTTATAATACAGAGTGTGATGATTAATACACTATATATTCATTAACATGTATCAGTTACCCTGTAATAACAGCCCAAGTATCAGGAAAACACAGCCTACTGAAAACACAGATATCTATGACTTCTGGTTGACAAGTGTGACTTAAATGCTCACATCCTGGCTAGAATTTCTATCAATAAAACCACAGTATCACATGACAGAATTCAGTTGTGAAGACTACAGACCATGAGCCTGTATCGCAGGTATCCTCCCCCTCTGCCCCCCCCAATCATGCTCTACCTTGTGGACAATGGCCCCATTCTGACAATTCGATGAGAGGAAGCATTAAAGCTGGTATAGAGCTAAAATGCCACTCATTTCATGCCTGATTTGTTAGTTCAAGCCTGCTGGATATGGAGCATGCCCTTCCTGGCAATGGGAAATTCAGCCTTGGGGACTCTGATGGTCTTCTCCTCACAGCCTAAGGCTTGATTAGGTTTAGCATCAAAAAGACAGAAAAGAAAGACCACCCAAAATTAGACCCTTGACTCACTGTGTGAAAGCAGAGATGAAAAATATACCTCTGTTACTGGGAAAACATACATCAGATAAAAGCAAAAGGATTAGGTCAAACTCGGCAAATGTATCCGCCTGCAATTCCGTCTTAAACTCAGCAGACCTGGGGTGGTGGGCATAATCCATTAAGCCCTTCCTTTCCCTCCTAGCCTCCTTGTGCCCTTTCACAGCTCATATGACCCATCAGAAGTCTCAACAGTTTTTGAGAAGAAAAGCTACCACCCAGTTAAGAAAGAAGTATACAATTCCTGCACCTGCCACTTTCCTCAGGCAAACCCATTTCCAAGTACTGCATGGAGTCAGGGCCCCAGGGCAGAGACAGACTGGTATGTACTTACACAAGCATCAGTGCATGAGTGTTAGTGCTCGGGATGGAGGGCAGAAAAGAGGTGAAAGAGCGGTAACACCACTGATCTGATAAAAGGGGATTCCGTCCTTTAAGCTAAATGTGGAAGGTTACATGGTTTCCTCTATCTCCAACCCAATATAAAATATGGGGGAAAACTATTGAAATGCATGTTTATAAGACTAATGAATGCCCCTAGTAATTCCTCTTTTGGCCTATTAAAAACGTAATACTACTGATATTTGAATCTCATGATGTTATGGAACATGTCAAGGGGCTAAAAAAGCAATATACTCTGTCTAACCTTGGACGAGTTAAAAACTGTTTTTTAAAAAACTTAAGATTCTATAATTTTTTTAAAAAATGAAAACAAATATTTATTGAGCACCAAGTGCTACCTGTGTTGTCATGATTCATTATTAAATATAGGCTTCTGACTAACATTTTTTAAATGTCAATATGTTTACTGTATATCCACCTGAAAAAATACTATAAAAATACTAATGACATTTATGACAGTGATAAAATCAAGAAAAAATAACTTGATACAATGTTAACCTTAAGAAAGCAAGAGCCAAAATTACACACTCATTATGTTGTTTATGTTAAAATTATACACGTTTATGTTCACAAAAATACACACAGAAGAATGTTCATCACGGCTTTATGAAGAACAACCCCAAACTGGAAACAACCCAAAATGTCTACTAATAAGAAAACTGTGGCATAGTCACAAATAAAATATTACATAGCAATTAAAAAATAACACATTCCTGGGGCGCCTGGGTGGCTCAGTCATTTAAGCCTCCGCATCTTGATTTTGGCTCAGGTCATGATCTCAGGGTCATGAGATCAAGCCGCATGCACCTTGGGCTCCATGCTCAGTAGAGAGTCTGCTTGAGATTCTCTCTTTCCCTCTCTCCCACCCCATGCTCTCTCTCCCTCAATCTCTCTCTCTTTAAAATAAATATTATCTTTAAAAAAAACCCCTGCTACACCCAAAAAACATGGATGACTTTCAGAGGATGTTATGATTGAATGAAAGAAGCTGGAAACAGAAGAGCAAATATTGTAAAATCTCATTCATGTGAAGTTTAAGGACAGGAAAAATTAATACAAAATGATAGAAGTCAGAAGAGCAGTTAAGTCTGGGATGGGAGTAGAGACTTGAAAAAGAAGCTGAAGAGGTGCTGGACATGTTTCTGTGTCTTAATCTGGCTGGTGAAGACAAGGGTGTTTTCATATGTAACAAGACACTGAGCTGTACACCTAAGATTACTGTCTGAGCCCACTTGGGCTGTTCCATAAAACATCACAGATTAAGTGGATTATAAACAGCAAAACTTTATCATCCACAGTTCTGGAGGCTGGGAGTCCAAGACCAGGGTGCCAACATGATTTGTAGTGAGGGCCCTCTTCCATGTTGGAGACTGCTGACCCTCACCGCATCCTCACATAGTGGAAGGGGCTAGCAAGCTCTAGCTGGGATCACTTTTATGAAAACGTTAATCCTATTCATGAGGGTTCCATCCTCATGACCTACTCACCACCCAAAGGTCTCACTTCCTCATACCCTCACATTGGGCATTCGAGTTCCAATGTACCAATTTGAGGAAATACAAACATTCAGACCATGGCAATACATGTACTCTGAAGTATGTATGTTTTTAAACAACAAAAACAAAAATTCAAGAGAGCAGAACTTCTGGAATGGCTGAATGGGGGAGCCTGTCAAACCCTTGTGACAAAAAGAAACAACAAAACTGGACAAAATTGTTAAAAACAACCTTTTAAGGACACTGAAAATCAGCCTATAAAATTGAAATATATAACAAATTGAGAAATATTTATTCAATAAACATTAGTAGGAACAGTGGGAGTCTATAAACTTCAGCTTGGTGCTACTCCCATGCCCCACACTCTCTCCAGCTCCATGAGGCAGATATACTGTCAGGGGGGCCAGCTGTGAGGATCAAGGTTCTGCTGCTTCAGGACTAATTTTATTTGGAGCAGAACATGGAAAATTCTATGCCCAGGGTGTTAAAAAAAACCAAAAGTGATCTTGGCAAACAATGAGGGAAGGACATCATTGCAGGTATCCTGAAATCATTACTGATTAAAGCAAGCAACAAACTGGCAGGGCAGCCAGAATATTAATAGGGAGTCCATGGAATGAAAGAGAGCCTTGATAGGATCCTACTTATCTCTAGTGGTGTGGAAGACTGGACGTTGACCTGCCAAGTGATGCACATAGTCAGAAGAGACTGGATAAAGCCCTAGCAAACTACTTACTCCTGCTGAGCATGAGACCTTACCAACACAGAAAGTAGAATTTAAGGCAGATTTGTAAACTGGCTCAACTGTGATCCATTCTCCAGACTGTACATGGATCCATCGGAAAAAGATGAAATACTGTGATTTAGTGGTTCAAAGTGTTGAGCACAAACTGTGCAAGCAAATTCAGACCAGTCTTCTGCTAAGCACTAAGCTATCTGACTCTAGATGACTTCGAGGAATGTAGACTTCAATCATTATCAGGGGTAAGGAGTGGGCAGTGCAGGATGACAACAACACAGAGACATCAGAGGTTACGCATTAGGAAGGAAACATGCTCTACAGAAAATCAGTCCACAAAAGAAACTAAAAATACAAATAAAATGAGGAACAATCACCACAGAGCTGCCATAATATATTATCTAAAATGTCTAATCTTCAGCAGAAAATTATGAGACATGCAAAAAAAATTAGAAATTGACCCACATAGAAAAAAAGCGGTTAAAAGAAACTATCTCCGAGGGGGCCCAGATGTTGGACTCAGCAGATAAGGATTCAAAGCAGCTATTATAAATATGTTCAAAGGTTTTTTAAAAAGCATTTAAATAATTAAAGTATGACATCATGATTCACCAAATAGAGAGTATCAATAAAGTGATAGAAATTATAAAAAAGAACCAAAGTTCATTAGGATGAAAGGAAATGACAATACTCAGTAACTCTAATCCTCATGAGAAATAAAGAACGCTGAAAAGTTAATTATGTAGGTAATTGTCAGAGACTACATAAGTACAATTTTTGTCTTTTCTTCTCTGAATTTAGAAGACAATTGCATAAAACAGTAATTATAAAATTGTATCACAGGTCATATATCATGTAAAATAATAATAGTAATAATAACGATAATAGCACAAAGGAAGGAGGCAGGTATTGGAGCTACAGTGGACCAAAGAAATGATACCAGGCATGACTCAAACACATAGGAAGAAATGAAGAGTAATGGAAATAGTAAACATATTATATACAAATATTTAAATTCATAAATATATTTTTCTCCTTTCTTCTTTGAAAGATGTAGGTTGCATAAAACTAATTAAAACACTGTATTGTTGGGTTTATAATATACTGACGTAACATATATGATAGTAACAGCACAAAGGAGGGTGACATGGAAGTATATTTAAGTAAAGTTTGTACATGTTACTGCAATTTAGTGTTAAACTAAAACAGATTGTGTGAAGTATGATAAATATTTTCAACCCTAGAACAACCACTCAGAAAATCACTCTAGAAATATAGTAAACAGAGAAATTAAAGTGATACACTAAAAAATATCTATTTACTATATAACAGGCAGCAAAGAAAGAACAACAGAACAAAAAATAAATGAGGCAAATATCAAAATGGAGACATAAATCCAACCATATCAGTGATAACATTAAACATGAATGGATTAAAAATTCAATTAAAAGGAAGAGACTGTTAGACTGGATGGGAAAAAAAAAATCCAAGTATATGCTGCTTATGAAAAGCACACTTTAGATTCAAACACAAATTGAAAGAAAAATGATTAAAAAAGAAATACAGAGCAAACAATTAACATAAAAGTGCTGGAGAGAGGATACTTTCAGACAAAATAGAGTTTAAATCAAAATTGTTACTAGAGACAAAGAGGAACATTTTATAATGATAAAAGAATCCACCCATCAGTAGATTTAATGATTATACTCATATACACCTAACAAAGCCCCAAAATACATGGAATCAAAACTGACAGAACTGAAGACAGAAATAAACAACCCAGCAATAATAGCTGAACACTTTAATATCCATTCTATATTTTTTTTAAAGATTTTTTATTTTTTATTTGTCAGAGAAAGAGAGAGAGAGCACAAGCAGAGGGAGATGCAGGCTCCCTGCTGAGCAAGGAGCCCGACGTGGAGCTCAATCCCAGGACCCCGGGATCAATGACCTGAGGCAAAGGCAGACACTTAACCGTCTGAGCCACCCAGGCGCCCCTCAATATCCATTCTAAATAGGAAAAGTAGCTGGACAAAAAAACTAATAAGGGTATTAGTTGTTTTAAACAAGACTATCAACCAAATTGACTCAATATGACACATAGAATACTCCACCCCAAAACAATAGAGTATACATTCTTTTCAGGCACATATGGTACATAATCCAGGATAGATTATATGTGAGCTATAAAATCAGTATCAATAGATACTTATTGATAAGGACTGAAGGGAATTATCGACAAAAGGGATGAAAACACAAAACATGTGTTTTCAAATCAAAACAAATCAAAACAAATCAAAATCAAGACAAAAGGAAATTTGGGAAGTTTATCAATATTTTGAAACTATCTGGTTAAGCGACTGCCTTCGGCTCAGGTCATGATCCTGGAGTCCCGGGATCGAGTCCCGCATCGGGCTCCCTGCTCGGCGGGGAGCCTGCTTCTGCCTCTGACCCTCCCCCCTCTCATGTGCTCTCTCTCTCTCATTCTCTCTGTCTCAAATAAATAAATAAATAAAAATCTTTAAAAAAAAAAAAATATTTTGAAACTATCAACATACTTCTAAATACCCCACAGGTCAAAGAAGGAGCCGCATAAAAAATTTAAGAATATTTTATCATATGCCATCCCTAAGTGAATAAAATGAATGTATTAGCAATTTGGAAAAGAAAAGAATATTTTGAGTTGAATGAAAATAAAGACACAATTTATCAGAACTTATGGGCTTCAGCTAAAGTGGTGCTATGAAAACTTATGCCAGTAAGGAGGAAAGATCAAACCAGTAACAGAAGCTTCCATCTTAAGAAACTAGAGAATGAGGATGGGGTTTGGGGAGATGCAAACGTTCCAATACGGGATTATGGGGATGGTTCTCCAACTCTGTGAATTTATTAAAACTCATTTAATTATACACCTGACATGGGTAAATTTTAGGCAAATACATTATAATTCAATAAAGGTGTCTTATTGATGAATGACCTTTTTTTATTTTTTTATTTGAGTATAATTGACACACAATGTTAACATTATTTCCAGGTGTACAACATAGTGATTCACCTTCTCTCTATGTTATGCTATGCTCACCACAAGTTTGTTTTTTAAAGATTTTATTTACTCATTTGAAAGAGAGAGAGTGAGAGAGAAGAGGAGAGGAGGGGAGGAGCAGAGGGAGAGGCAGACCCCCTGTTGAGCAGGGAGCCTGACTCAGGGCTCAATTCCAAGACCCTGAGACCAGGACCTGAGCCGAAGGCAGACGCTTAGCCAACTGAGTCATCCAGACACCCCCCAAGTTTGTTTTTGTTTTATTACTGCATGAACAAAATGACTAGAAAGAAACAGGCCAAAAAAGTGTTATGATGTTAGGATGGCGGGAATGTAAGTAATTTTTTCCTATTTTCTACTTATTTGTAGAGTGAAAATAATTATTTAAGATTAAAAAGAATCACTAAGTTTCTACTCCTTATACACAATGAAGATTGCATTAAATGTATTGAGGGGCTCTGAAAACAGCCATCTAGTTAACTTCCTGCCTCAAGATAAGAATGCCACAAATTCATACAGAAAAACAAAACAAAACAGGATTTTTATAGACTGTTCTTAGATGTCTTAATGGTGATAAAAGTCCCTGGAAACCACCTTTACCCTAACTCCTTTTAGCTGTACTCGCTTAAGAGGATTCTTTTTTTTTTTTTTTTTAAAGATTTTATTTATTTATTTAATTGACAGAGAGAGAGAGAGAGAGACAGTGTAAGGGGGAACACAAGCAGGGGGAGTGGGAGAGGGAGAAGCAGGCCTCCAGCCGAGCAGGGAGCCCGATGCGGGGCTCGATCCCAGGACCCTGGGATCATGACCTGAGCCGAAGGCAGTCGCTTAACCGACTGAGCCACCCAGGCTCCCCTCGCTTAAGAGGATTCTTGAAGCATCTATTCACTTGAGGAATTTCTTCCTGGTGCCTAATGGCAATCACCTTCGGCACAATTTAAGTACATTTCAACACAACGGATATTCCGAGACATGCGTTCCCTTCCTAGTCACCACCTACAGCAGCACGCAAGTCTGCATACCTGTCTTCATCTGAACAATGGGGGAAATGATACTGCTGCAAGGACTGAATGATACCATGCATGAAACATGCTTAGAACAGTTCCCAGTGCATAGTAAGCATTATTATTATGCAGAAAGGAAGAAGGTAAAAGCCCTTTAAAGGAAAGAGGTGGTGGCAGGGTGACTGAACCAAGGTATTCAAGTCTTCATTTCTTCATGAAAGAAGTTGGGTTATTTGAAGTGAACTGAATGCAGAAGGGAGGATGTTAAGGAAATAATTTATGACATGTAATTTTTAAAAGGGGTGGGCAAGCCTCTGCGGGATTCAGTTCCGTGTTGAACAATAGCTTATACTTATACAAGCAACAGAATAGCTTTTAATAGATGACATAAATGTTCAGCCATGTCATGGATGAATAGACATTTACATGTTCAATTGAATAAACTGGCTGCTTTGCTTTGATTAGTCCTACTTGAGTTAATTAAAATATTTCCATTTCTTCTAGTATTCATAGCTCTCTGTATGGTTTACAGAAGCTGGAGATGGTTTACCAACTGTACGGTTTTGATGGACACTTTAATCACGCAATACAACTGCAAAATCTACCACTGGGAGCTATACAAGCCTTGAACCAAATTGAGAGAAGAAATTACATGAACACAGCCATTTTACGTTGGCATTAACTTGAGAAAAAAACAGAAAAAGTTCGTAACACAATCATTTTTATCAAATAATTTTTCAGGTGTCATAATCTTCTTTAAATAATACCCTGTATGGTAATCAATGTTTTTGGTGCTTTGTTGTTTTTGTTTTGCTATGAAATAACATTGCTAATTAGTAAACTAACAACTACATCTAAACCTTTGTATAAATGATAAAGGACCGACATCTCTCCAAGCACTTGCAAGCCCTAAACTCCACTGGCAGCTGCCTTGTACGATTTCATAGGCTCTGCAACATCTGAAGTGCCAGAATGGATTATGAGCTTTTATGTGAGAACACTCCCGGGACATGGGATGGATTCAGTTCTCCTTTAGGTTGGATGACCACCCATCCAGAATGCTAGAGAAGAAATTCAAGCACTGAACACATTTCTAAATAAACTTTTCAGGAAACTTAACTGCTGAAATCATGATAGTCTAAGTACTTTGGAGGAGATTTCCTTAATTGATTTTTAAAAACTGTTTTGAGGAAAATGAAGAGAGGTAGACTAAGACACTTAAAAAAAAAAAAAAAAACTAAGTGATTTTAGTTTTTTCATTTGCATCTCGACATACTAAACCCAAAAGGAAACACTGACTTGGTTCAGTACTGCTCTGGTCTTTTTATTAATTGCTAAACAACATCTATTTTAAAAGGAGGAGAAATTCGCCCTTAAATCCAAGACTTAATACAGAAACTGTTTATAATGGGAAACTTTAAGTCCTTAAATAAGCTTCTTAAGTTAATGAGAAGAAACAGACTTTCAATTAACAATGAAGACCACGCCTGTGTAAAAGAATGTAAACTACTTCTCAAGTGGCATTAAATGTTGCCTAATTTTGTCCACACGTGTTGCAATGCATATGGAGTTCAATGTTATAAGGATGATATGTTAACCACGAAAAACAATGATAATACAAAGTTCCAAAGAAATACTACTGTAAAGCACAGCGAAGAACATCTGAGTATTTTGTAAGCTGTTCTGAAGATAAACAGAAACATTCCACTCTGAACAGTAAAAGCCAGTTTTCCTCTCGATGTCTGCTGTACTTGACTTGCTCCAAACTTTTGGGAGCTTTTAAAAGCAGAATCTTGAACTGCAAATTCATAGAATAATTCCCAAACACTGCAGTGGAATTAAGTGGCTTAAGGATTTGATGCTCATAAGGTATCTTGACATCCTTAAATAAATATAACTCTACCAGTTACAGCCTTCCACTAAAGAAGACAGTGTTGTCCTTTAGTCTCGACTCCTAACATTCCATGCCGTACTCCAGGAAAAGAGATCCACACTTTAATCATAAATGGTAAATGTAGCCCTGAATTGTCTACTTCTCTTCCCTCTTTTACAATAGAAAAACAAATTCTGCATGTTCCTAAGTGAACACCTGCACTGTGACCGTCTACCCATTTCTTGGTAAGAAAGAAGTTCCAAGATCATTCGCCCACACAAACACTGTTCTGACCTTTGCTACCCCAGGGCCCAACTGACAACTGAAGTAGCCACAGGAAGAGGTAAGAAAATGCAATTTGGCTACTTCAAAACCCTGCCTCAGTCTCCTCTCCTGCAAAATAGGGTAATAGCTATTGTAAAGACTCATTAAATAACATGAAATATGGGAAATGATGGACCTAACAGAGATTTAAGAAATGTTAATGTGAAAAATTTAACCCACAGGTCATTTACTTTTACAATAATTAAAGATAATTATATGAAATTGAACAAAATTGCTGTTTTGTTACTAGAACATTACTTTGCACTCAAGAGTATACTTTCCTCTTGAGGTAAAATAACTGCCTTTAGAACCTTCCACTTCCAAGAATGCTACAACCAAGACTAGGTATGTGATGACAAAAGGCGCAAACCCAGTGACAGGTTCTGTATGATTCCATTTATATGAAATTCCAGAATAGACAAAACTCACCTACAGCAGTAAAAATCAGAACAGTCAATCCTCTAGTGGTGAGGTGGGGGCAAGGCCTGAATGGGAGGGAACTTTCTGGGATGATGGGACCATTTATATATCTTGATAGGGATTTAGGTTTCATAGAGATAAGCCTTGTCAAATCTCAGAGAATGCACATTTCATGTCAGTACACTTCACTGTATGTAACTTTTACACCAAAAGAAAAAAACTACAAACCGATATTAAATTCTAATTAATGATAATGCATACTTAAGTATTTATGAGAAAGTATCCTGACATCCGATATTCACTCTGGAATAAATAAAAAATAAAATGCATGGACGAAGGAGAGATTGGATGGCTTAGTTGGTGAAGCGTCCAACTCTTTTTTTTAAAGATTTTATTTATTTATTTGACACAGAGAGAGAGAGAGAGAGAGAGAACAAGTAGGGGGAGTGACAGAGGGAGAAGCAGACTCCCCGCTGAGCAAGGAGCCCAATGCAGGACTTGATTCAAGGACCTTGGGATCATGACCTGAGCCGAAGGCAGACGCTTAACCAAGCGAGCCACCCAGGTGTCCTGAAGTGTCCAACTCTTGATTTCAGCTCAGGTCATGATCTAAGGGTTATGAGATCAAGCCCGGCATCGGGCTCTGCTCTGGGCATGGAGCCTGCCTGGGATTGTCTCTCTCCCTCTCCTTCTGCCACACCCCCCACCCGCTCACTCTCATGCAAAAAAAAAAGGAAACAAAAAGAAAATGCATAGATGGAAGGATAGATACATGATAAATCAAGTACAGCAAAATGTTAATGATAGAATCTAGGTGGTGGGTACTTGGTATTGACTGTAAAATTCTTTAAAACTTCGCTGTATGTTTGAAATTTTCACAATGAGATGAAGGAATGAATGAGGGAACAAGACCATCAGAATAACTGACTCATGGTTGATGTTTTCACTGCCCCCAGTTGCACGTCTTTCCATAGCCCCCCCCCAAAGAAAGCATTATGCCCTGATCTCTTTCTAAAGGCTCCCAGCCTCATTCTTCATGGTCCAGTTGAAATCCCACCATTTCAATGCCTCCTTACTTAACCAGGTCAGGTCTCAGCAGAGTGTCTTTGTTAGCTTAAGCCATGTTTCTCTTCCAAACGTGTAAGGCAACAGTGGCTTTTGTCACAAAGTGACATTTACCAGGTAGCATCTAATATTGTGTCTCTTAGGCCCGCCTGTATGTCCTTTCCAGTTCAACTGTAAGCTTCCCCAGGGCCGAGACTCTGCTCTCATCGTCTCTGAATATCCCACAGGGTCTGCTTAGCTCGCTGCCGGGCACGAAGCAGATACTGACTCCACCAAATCCAACCCATCACCAGTCTTCGTGCAGCCCATGAACGAAATGGTTGCATAAAGTCCAAAAGAATGATATTCTGTGGTAAGTGAAAATTACATCAAATTCAAATTTTTGTGCCCGTAATGGTTTTATTGGAAGAGTGATGCTCTTATTCACATACTGTCTGTGGCATTATGACATCAAAGCTGAATAACTGTGACAGACACTGTGTGGCCTACAAAGCCCCAAATATTTACTATTGGTCCCTTTACAGACAACGTTCGCCAAGCCTTGTGCTACAGAAATTATTGACTGACTGTCAGTCTTAGAAATGACTCAACCAAATGAAACTTAATTATATTTAAGGAAGCAGTTGCTACTTTGAGGCACAGTTTGGTCTTGAAAGAGGAAAAAAAGTTACCACGTTTGTCTTTCTTAATTCCTATTCAAATCCCAAAGCAAATTTTACATTTAAATGCTAGTCCATGGGGGAAAGGAAGCCATTCACTCTATGATGTCTTTACAATTAGATTTCTCAAACTTTTTTTTTTTGGCTAGCTCTTAAAGGAGAACTTTTCCACATCATGTATCTCACTTTTATTGGAGAATACATGAGCGACAGTTTTGTGGATTATAGAACATGTTGTTCTGGCTAATTAGTTTACTAGCAATTAAAAAAATCATGGCAGAGGGCCACTTGTCAATTTCACCTTGTCATAAATTTGCTTGATGCTCATTGTGTCTTAAATAAAAATGTATCACTAGCAAGGAGAGAGATGTTTTCCATTGGATTTTATTCCATCATTTGGTATAATTATTCCTGACAATTTGCCCATCATACGGTATGTCTCTCTCCAGAAGGAGAAAAATACTACTTTGTGTTCTCGTTATCACAAGTCTAATTGAGCGGAAAACAAATCTGTTTTAAATATGAGAAAAAGAGACAAGCTACTGTTTTACTCTGTTAAAAATAATATGAAGAACAAAATGACAAGAAAATATGGCAGCGAATAGTACTCTAAATCCTAACACTAATTTTTTTTTTCTTCACTATCAAGACTTTCTCCACAGAGAAGTCAAGATCATTAATTTTAAATGACAGTTATGAACTGCAGGTATACACTGTTAGGTCTACTACATTGTTTTACCATTTTCGGAAGAAAACGGTTAATGATGGTCAGCTATACATCAGGAAGGAAGCAGAAGTTGTTTGGTAGAAGCACAAAACCCCCACCCCCATCTACGGAGAATGAAGAAAGTAGGTGCCATGTTGCAATTTCAGCTGACAAGAAACATTAGCATGATCGCACACTTTGTGAATTAAGTAATGATTTAATTAGTACCAGTCTGAATGGTCATATAATGCTGTAATTAGAAGGTTGAAACAAAAATAATTGGCAGAGGTGGGGCGGGAGCTTGGTGGAAAATTAACATAACGAATGGAGCACAGGAAGTGGGGATGTGTGCCTCAGTGCCCAACCACCAGCCTTAGGGCAGGGACCATGGCGTAGTCCAGCGTGCACACCTTCTGCCATCTTACTGTGCCCCAGCAAATTAGGACCTCACTGTTTTCTTCTTACTGCACTACAGGGAAGTCTTTCCTTCCTCCTTTAGCCAAATGTTGGGCAGATCATTGTACTTTTTCCATAGTTCACCCTATTTCTGAGGTGGGAGGAAGAGTAAAATGGCACCCATTTCAAAGCACCTAGTAAGGAATGATGTGGTACCCCACAGAGAGCTGCCCCACCACCATCCTAGGTGGAGGGATATACAGAGGAGCTAGGAGAAGTTCTGAGAAATAGGACCTCGGGAGCTAAAGCCCTAACTGTTCTAGAACTTGATTAGCACTTGCCTTACTTTCTTACGGACGGCGGGTCCTGAGTCGTGTGTGCACCTGCAGGCTTGCTGACTAGCGTGCTTTTTTTTTTTTTTTAGCCTTCAAAGCACCAAGTTTGCTTCAACCCATCTGTATCGGTTAGGGTTCAGGTCAGGAAACAGAAACCACTTGAAAAATGTTAGATAAGGCAGAGGCTGAACACAGAGAACCAGCGACTTACAAAGATCACTGGGCAGGGTGGAAGGATGGCCTTTCCTGAGCTACAAACATCCCAGCAGCTGAGTTCAGCCATATCTATCTTACTCTAACTGCCTATCGAACTTCTCAGTTCATTTTTCCTCTTCTCTCTTCATTAAATGGACTTTATATGTAAATCTTAGATTTCTTCTAACCAGCCGGTCTCAGCCACATTCCTTACCTCCCAGCACCCACCTTGAGAGCGAATGCAGATAATGGAAGATCCTCTGTGATGTGAGCACCAGTGAAAGCAATAATGAGGGCATCAGTGAATGCTAAGAAGACAGAGATAGAAGATTGCAAACCGATACCCTAGACCAACATGTTTTCTCTGGGTTTTATTCTAGAATGTGGAGCGAACATTTACCTTGCTAATAAACACTGAAACAGGACAAATAAAACTTCAGAACAGTTAGACCAAATAGTTGGCGGTGGCCAAAAAAAAGCCTATCAAGTATCAAAGATATCTCACAGAACCATAATTGAAAATGCATGGCTAAAATGTACTCTGGATACAAAGTATACAAAGTATATGGATACTCCGGATACAAAGAACTGCATCTTCAACAGCAAAGTAGGACCAGACAGGAAGCAAAGGGAGTACCAGCACTAACACAGTATATGGGAGGACGTGCCACTAAAGAAGTCTGAGGAAGCTGTACATACTTGGGAAACACTGAGCCCAGGCTCCCTTTGTCAGGAAGCAGAAGGCACTGCGCTTCAAAGCTACACGCCTTGTCCCAAGCCTGTCTGGGGAGCACGGGTCCTGGATGTATCTGATCTACAGTTACCTCTGTACTTCGGAGCCTTTCCCCACCACCTGCAGCTCTGAGACAGTTCAGAGTCTTAGTTCAACAGACTAATCTGAACAAAAAACCAGAATTTATGTGAACTGATGGGTGCAAGTGATGCACAACCAGAAAGAGTTACAGAGATGATGTCCAATGGGGAGTGACCAACTTCCTCAAAAACCATCATTCTAAAGATGAGGAAATCAAAGCTCACAGTGATGTCTTGGAGTGGGCTTCCTCCAAAGCAGACCCTGAGTCAACTGTAAGAAGTTTATTTGGGAAGTAAAGTGAAGAGGAGCAGGGGAATGAGGAAGTGAGACAAGGAC